>NC_142769.1:47776768-47789268 GCF_988280905.1 Pimephales promelas | reverse complement strand
GACTTCAATGGGAACCAAACGGTTCAAGGTCCAAATGAGTGTTTCAGTGCAGCTTCAAAGGGCTTTAAAGGACACCAGACGATGAATAAGGGTCTTATCAAGCGAAACGATCACTCATTTCAAAAAAACAAATAACAAAAGTTTAAATTTTATAAGCTCAAATGCTCTGTTCTGTAATGAGCATTCGTGACTCTCCTGTTCAAACTCGTTCATCAAAATGAACAAATCTTTTTTCGAGTCATGACTCCTTGATAAGACCCGTATTCATCGTCTGGTGTCGTTTAAAGCCCTTTGAAGCTGCACTGAAACTCTCATTTGGACCTTGAACCGTTTGGTTCCCATTGAAGTCCATTATATGGAGAAAAATCCTGGAATGTTTCCATCAAAAACCTTAATTTCTTTTCGACTGAAGAAAGAAAGACATGGACATCTTGGACGACATGGCGGTGAGTAAATTAACAGCAAAAGTTTTCTTAAAAGTGAACTACTCCTTTAAAGGTACAGTAGCAAAGACAACCTGATTATTTCTAAAGGTCACAGAGAGGTCCTGTACATCTAAATTACAACTTTAAGAAAGATAATAAATAGTAAAAGTGCAGAGTGTGGCCCCTTTAAGACGTATCACACCATAATGTTGCTGTTGAGGGGCAACCACTGAGGTTACAAACACTTCAGACAGCAGACAGACATTTCACTCACACACACACACAGTCATCTCTGAGCTTATGGCGAGCTGTCACACTTGTCAAAATGCCATGACAGTGTGTGTGTGTGCAGGCACATCTCATCAGATATCTTCAACCGAAACGGCTTTTATTTAGATGACAAACAAAACAGACGTGACCTTTCAGCCACGAAGCAGATAACAACTACAGTGAGAGAGCAAGAGGGAAAAAGGGGGAAAAAGAACGGGATTTTTAAGTAAAGTCAGTAATGTTTCTGGGGGCAAAAATATGATTTATAGCCAAAGATTGAGACGGGAAAACAATGAAATGTTTCATATCTATGTTCAATCCTCTTTCATTCAACAGTGTAGTGTGATAGGCATGACTGATAAATAACTCTAAACTAAACAGACACGAGTGTGTGTGTGTGTGTGTGTGTGTGTGTGTGCAGTTACGGCTCATGGAGTTGTGTCCACAGTCTGTTGGGATTCACTTACCGCTGTTGTCCTGAGTTTAATAATAAAAACTAACAAGGGTACTACAGAGTTTGTGTTTGTGTGTACACACTAGCTATTGGTCACGAGCGTGGTCATCTGTGCCACTGAGAGAAACGCAAATCCAGCATCCGTAACTGTTTCAGGCGAACAACCCCCTGGCTTTGTCTGCCGATACGCTCCCAAGAGCGCGTGTGTGTGTGTGTGTGTGTGTGTGTTACTCACTCTGTCCCACTTTCAGCACCACCTTCATGCCCTGTGTAGCACAAACTCCTCCTCTCATGCTCTCCAGCCCCTGACGCGTCCCGTCCGATGTGGCTGTTAAAAGAAAAGGAGAGATTTTATTATTTTTATATCACACACACAGCAATGAATCAACCATTCGAAAAGGGACTTCTTAATGTGTTTATTTAGTCTTTTATGACATTTTCTCAAGTAAATATAAAATACACAGAGAAATATATATTTAAAAAACAGATAAATATTTGAAATGCAACACTGCATAAAATATTCAGCATTGTTTTCATAGATTGCATCTCGAATGTCTATTTTTGTCTTTCTTTCACAAGTGTATTTGTGTCTTACTGCAATGGCAGATTTTTTCAGTCGTTTTAAACCAGTTTTTTTTACTTGAAACTAGTCACAAAATCTACTTGTATTACAGATAAGAACATTCTCTGAACACAAGTCTTAATGTCTTATCCAGTGTTGCTTCTCAAGTGCATTTATCTCTTTTTAAGGGGATTTTCTTTTGAGTCTGAACTGATACTTGAGTCTGGTATCTCCAGACCAGAGATGCTGTACATATGACGTATAAAATGGTTAGTTTAAAAAAATATTGTTGGTTTAACTTAAAATGCCTTAAAATTTTAAGTTGATTGAACTGGAAAAAGTGAGTTAATACAATGAAGGAGATTCATTTAATCATCAGAAACTCAAAATAATAAGTTATCTCAACTAAATAAATTATTTAAGTTGATTTGACAAAAGAAAAAATGTTGTGATAACAAATCTTGAAAACATTTTTTTTTTACAGTGTACACTGTAAAAAAATATTGATGGTTTAACTTAAAAAAGTAAGTAACCTGGTTGCCTTAAAATTTTAAGTTGATTGAACAGGAAAAAGTGAGTTAATACAATGAAGGAGATTAATTTAACCATCAGAAACTCAAAATAATAAGTTATCTCAACTAAATAAATTATTATAAAGTTGATTTGATAAAAGAAAATATGTTGTGATAACAAATCTTGAAAATATTTTTTACAGTGTAGTTATTTTCCATTCAAAATGTTATTCGTAATCCAAGTTTGAGTGAAAATGTGGCAATCTTCAAAAATAGCTGGGGTTTTCCCGCAGAAATGAAATTTTTTTTCCCGCCAAAACTTTATCTGGTAATCTAATGTGATATCTGAGATAACTGCTGTACTTTTATTTGTGCTCTGGTTGTATCAAGCACATTTTGGCAAATTAGTTGTTGTATGACTCTCAGACACAGATCTGACACTGTAGCAATAGTTCCCACTGACACACGTATATTAGATCTGATGTGGATTAACACATAGAAATGTCACTCTGCATCATGGCGCTGCTCTAATGAGGCCTAATTTCCGGTCCCAGAGGAGGTCATTTAACTTCCCAAAACGCCTTAAACTGCATCCATCACTCACACACACAAACTCCGAGGGACTCTTTTCACTTCCTCCCGAACGCTGACGGGATTTTGAGGAATGATATTATGGACCTGCAGTAAGTGGGCCAGTGATGTGCTGCTGTTGTGTGAGATGCATGTGGGCTGAAGTGAGCTAAGAGAGGACGATGGCTGGGCACGTGTGGGCCAGACGCACAGGCCAAAGACAGGACAGGACAGCTTGTCCTTGGTAATAAGGTCTGGCCATCTTAAATGAGAGAGAGAGAAATAATGACCTGATGTAAGTGAGAGTGCCGGATCTTATTTACTGAAGGATGGATGGAGAGAGAGAGAGAGAGAGAGAGAATGAAATGGAGGTCAGACACACCTCTGTCCTTCATGTGAATAATATTTTAGTGTCTTCCGATTCATTCATTTATTTCATATATCACTCTCTGTCAGTCTCAAGTGGACTTTTTGAACAATTTTGTCTGTTTCTGAAATAAATAGCCCAGGGCAGCAAAATAACATTCCTACCAATGACCGAGGGAGAGTGTGAGAGAAAGAGAGAGACCTTCACACTATCATCTCACACTCTCAGCCTCAGCGAAAGACTACAGAGTGTGTTTGCACAGGGGAGTAGACAAACCAATAATGATAGAAAGATACATAGAACGATTCAGAGAACGATAGATACAATGATGGACAGAATGGCAGAACAATAAATGGATGGATGGATAATATAAGCCTACAGATGGATGGATGGATGGATAATGATAGATAGAACGATAGATAGAACGATAGATAGATAGATAGATAGATAGATAGATAGATAGATAGATAGATAGATAGATAGATAGATAGATAGATAGATAGATAGATAGATAGATGGATAAATGGATAGATAGATAGATAAATGGAAAGATAATGATAGATAGAACGATAGAACGATAGATAGATAGATAGACAGACAAACAGACAGAGAGACAGATAGACAGACAGATGGACGGACGGACGGACGGATGGATAATGATAGATAGAATGATAGATAGAATGATAGATAGATGGATAGATACAGTAGATAGATAGATAGATAGATAGATAGATAGATAGATAGATAGATAGATAGATAGATAGAACGATGGATGGATGGATAGAAAGATGGATAGATAGAACAATGGATGGATGGATGGATAGATGGATAGATAATGATAGATAGATAGATAGATAGATAGATAGATAGATAGATAGATAGATAGATAGATAGATAGATAGATAGATAGATAGATAGATAGATAGATAGATAGATAAATTGATAGATGGATAGATGGATAGATAAATGAATAGATAATGATAGAACGATAGATAGATAGATAGATAGACAGACAGAGAGACAGATAGACAGACGGACGGATGGATGGATAGATAGATGGATGGATAATGATAGATAGAATGATAGATAGAACGATAGATAGATAGATACAGTAGATAGATAGATAGATAGATAGATAGATAGATAGATAGATAGATAGATAGATAGATAGATAGATAGATAGATAGATAGATAGATAGATAGATAGATGGATGGATAGATAGATAATGATGGATGGATGGATGGATAGATAAATAGATAGATAGAACGATAGATAGATAGATATGATAGAGAGATAGATATGATAGATAGATAGATAGATAGATAGATAGATAGATAGATATAGACAAACAGAGAGATAGATAGAGAGACAGACAGACAGACAGACAGACAGACAGACAGACAGATAGATAGATAGATAGATAGATAGATAGATAGATAGATAGATAGATAGATAGATAGATAGATAGATAGATAGATAACGATGGATGGATGGATGGATAGATAGATGGATAAATGGATGGATGGATAGATAACGATGGATGGATGGATGGATGGATAGATATCAGGAAGGTCAAGGTTAACTGTAACCCTAAAACATCTAGATATTCTTAGGCGAGAGAGAGAGAGAGAGAGAGAGAGAGAGAGAGAGAGAGAGAGACATTGATGGTCTGTGACAAGCTGTTGCTGATGTGATTGAGAATAGAGATGATAGGAGGTGACGGAAAGACCAAATGTGTGAGCGGAGAACAGAAAAGAAAGTGTACGAAAGAGTGGAAAGAGAGAGAGAGGGAATGTGAATGTGGCTCGTCCCTGTAAGGTGAGGCACTGAAAGCTCTCGGAGCAGAGAAAGACGAGAAACAAAAGACAGACGAGAACAATACTTGTACTGTAAGTAAAGCTGAACCTTTGGCTCTCCTTTAAACATAAATGAATCAGAGAGAGAGAGAGAGAGAGAGATGAAGAGGTAAAAATGGGATGAGAGAGGCTGATGGGAGCACGAGGACGAGAGAGGGAGATAGAAAGACTACAGTAAAGACAGGATGAGTAATTGAGGCTATGATCGGCAGTGATGGCGGGATGAGGAGAAACGGAGGTCGGAGTTGAGGAACACCATTCTCCGAGTCTCATAAAACAGGACCAGAAAGAAACGAAGGGCAGGGGTCATGGAGAAACATCGCAGTCTTTTGTTCTTAATGACTGTGTGTATTTTATTCACATCAGTGTGTGTATTCTCCACGATAAGAGGAAAACATTTGTGTAAAGACAGTAGCAGCTGCATGTCACAAAGATTCAAGAGAGAGGAACTGATAAAAAGAATGACATGTAAAGGCCAGAAGAGCAATTTAGTGAAAAAAACAAGGAACAAATGTGTGTGTGTGTGTGTGTGTGTGTGTGTGTGTGTGTGTGTGTGTGTGTGTGTGTGTGTGTGTGCATCTCCCACGCATGTGTTTATGTAAAGGGGTTCTGGGATGCCTCTTGTCACACTAATGATGGTGATAAAGCGCAAGTCAGTCAGACGTGTGTGTTATGTGTGGGCGTTATCCCACGGCTATTATTGTGGAAGCACATTTGTGTGTGAGTGTGTTTATGAGAGACTGTGTGTGTTGCATGCATGTTAGATATATTTTTCACGGCAGAGTGAAAATCATCATAAATATTCAAATCTGCGAGTTAAAGGAATATTTTGGAATATTTATAACCTGTTGATTACCATAGACAAGCATTTTAAACCTCATAAATGAACATGCGTGTAAAAATTAAGTTTTCATTTCATATATGCATCTTTTTTTTTTCATGCAACATAAAAGAAGAGCGTTCGCAGAGTGTTCACGCTGCTCTTGCTCATACAGTGAAAAATGACCATATCAGCATCATAAAAGTACTTCATATCACTATTTTTAAGTCTTCTGAATCCATAGATTCCGTGTTAAATAAATAACATTTTAATATTTATTAGAATATTTGCAGCAAGTCCAGTGTTGTTAACGGTAACAGTGTAAAACCAATAAAAATATTGTTGATTGAAATAAAGCTAAAAGAAAAAAAAATTAGATGAAGTGCTAAATTAATAAAACTAAAAGTGTAATAAATATGCATTAAAGCTAAATATAAATATATTTAGAATTATTTAGAATATATTTATAAATATTTAAAAAATAATAATAAGGACAAAAGCACAAACTAAAACAAATGAAAGCTGGTGTAATATGATGAATATGATATTAAAGCTTATAAACAATTAATTCAAAAAAGACACTTGGAATCTTATGAATATTCATGTGTATTGAAATATGGCACATCAAGTCATATCACAACAGCTTTGACATCAGGGATTGATTATTATGTGTCTCGAAACAGTTTTGAATATGCAAATATTTAAATCACACTGATGGGATTTGAGAGCCATGGCTTTTCAATCAATACTTAAATTAGGATCTTATATATATATATATATATATATATATATATATAGAGAGAGAGAGAGAGAGAGAGAGAGAGAGAGAGAATCACGTTTTTTTCAAATTGTTTCAAATAGAGATCATGATTCTGAACACTGAACAGACAACTTAACAAAATTAATTTAATTAATTCAATAATTCATCTGAGGTTCTGATAAAATGTTAATTACCGCAGTCTATTTAAAATGTTTAATTAATCTGAATGACTTTTTTAAAAGTCGGTTTGAATGAATGATTCAATGACTTCACATGTTCCATTATGAATCAGCGAACAAGTGATTTACTGTATTAAAAAATAATCCTTTTACAAAAAAACGGTAAACTACTGGCAGCTGTGGTTGCCAACATCATACCGTAACTATACGGTATGTTACTCTTTTTGTGTTAGAGCACATAGCTGTTCAATTAAAGTTTTGTACTGTAGCTGGCAATACGGTAACTGTTAATTTCAAAAACAGTAACACACCGTATTTTTACGATATGATGCTGACGTTTTTTTTTTACCGGATAATTTTTTACAATTACATTAGAAAAATTACATTTAGTACATTGGTTACATTTTAGCGGTTTAAAAAAGTGGTTTCATACCATACTTTTTACACAGATTTGAATGTTCGATGTGATCGTACTTGTCAAAGATTGCCGTAGGAATGAGATCACGTATGTATTTGAATCGAGATTGTGATCGTTTAACGATTAATCGGCTCTAATATAGGCTTATAAACACACTGAAAGCATGTTTCCTGCTTGTTATCAAAATGAATGATCTATCTATGCAATCAGCAAAGTGTCACAGATGCTGTCCATAGACAACGAGCAGTAAATAACCCCTAATCTTCCAAATTAAAAGCACCCAAATCTCAAAAAATCCACCATTGAGCTGTAAAACGTGAATTTAGAACTCAGTGTGTGAGTGTGAAATACAGTACGAGTTTTTGTTTAGTACAGAACTGAACCAAGAGAGATTTGCACTACTGTCCTCCGCCAACTATTTCCACCTTTGGCTCACACTTCATATTTCCTGAAACTAAATAAGACTCAATTAATCACCAGCAACACATTGGTATGGTTGATTTAAGCCATTAACGAAGCCCTCATAAGCAATTAAGAGAGTGCCGACAGCTAAAAGAGAGAGGGACGGTAGAATTTACCCGAAAAAAAAAAAAAGGAAAAGTGCTATTAGACTCAGCGCCGTCACGAAATCATAATGTTTTCCATTAACTTTAAAAGCAGGAAACGCTGCAATGTTCTTGCGAGGCACAATTTATGCCGTTATCCACCAAAACAACATCACTTTAAGAGGGAAAATGGCTGCTGATGTCAAAATGATGGCACTTCTCTTAATGTGTCTAAGCGCTCTGATTGGTCAGTTTATGACGTTCACAGAAGAGGCACAAGAGACAAGGTTTCGCTGTAGACGACTTTCACCCTGACGTGTCTGACAAGACCGCGATGTCATTATAAATAGCTCTGTGTGAGTGTATGATAAAGAGCTGCGTTTGAAAGCCTACAGGCTAACATGAGATTGTGTGTGTGTGTGTGTGTGTGTGTAGAGCAGGACAGATTAAGGAGCCTCTTGAGGTACGTATACGAGTATATCACACTGACAGTCTTGGCAATGGTGCATAATTGCAGCTCATAATGTCCCAGATGATCACACACACACTCTCACAGTTACACTAAGATACAGTCGTCAAATGCAAACATGTTTAAAACATAAATGACATACGAGAGTGTATATATAATCTACTCCCAAAACACACATACACACAGAGGAATTCTGGGCCCCTTGACTGTGTATATTGAGCTGAGCCTCAACAAAATGTAAGGACAATACATGTCATTTTCTGATCCCATCAATAATAAAGTATTACAAAACTGAATATTCCTCTTGGGAGACGACGGATTGAAATATTTAAAAAAAAAAGCTCAGTTTGTGAATGAAATATTAAAGGAGTGTTGCTGGTTCATTTAAAGTTCAGCTTGAGTGACAGCATTTGTGGTATAATTACCACACAGAAATAAATAAATAAACTGACTTGAACTGAGTTATTAATAGCATTTTACACTACTGTCCAAAAGAGTCAGTAGTGTGTAAGGAAAAAAAAAACATTTATTTTTAATAATTGTATTCAGCAAGGACACGTCAAAAGTAACAGTAAATACTTTTAAGTTGTCACAAAAAATATATTTAAAATAAATGCACTTTTGTAACTTTATTTTAATCAAAGAATACTTAAAACAACGAAATATTTCAAAAACATATGAAGGTACGAATATGAAAAAAAAATGAAGGTACTTCAGACCAACCCCTTTTAGATTTGCGTCGAGCACAAGAGTCAAAGGGATAGTTCACTTTGAAATTAATTTTTGATATGTTTTATTTTACCTCAAGGGCATCCAAGATGTAGGTGTCTTTGTTTCCGCAGTATTTTCAATTTTGACATTTTTCAGTCAAACCGTTGTTGTCTATCAGTCATATAATGGAGGTCTATGGTCACCACCTCAAAGAGCATGCACGAAGAAGTCAAAATTAAACATGATTTAATGACTCGTACATGTAAGTAAACATTGATGGCCTAAGACACGAAACGAGCGGTTTTTGTGAGAAAACGAACAGTATCACAGTGACGTCCAAGTGATCTGAATCAGTTGTTCAATGTCCAACTGAACCGAACTGAATCAGTTCAATGTGACGCCGGAAGTGATCGCTTGTGTGTGACATCACTCAATATTTACACAGAGATTTTGGAAGTTTTACCTTTTACTAAACACATTTAGATATACCGAAATCGTCTTCCATTGCGGTTTCCCGTATATCTAAATATGTTTAGTGAGAGGTAAAACTTCCGAAATCTCTGTATAAACAAAGAGTAACGTAGGCGCGCAAGCGATCACTTCCAGCGCATGCGCAGACCGAAGCACCCGTGCCGTCAGATCATTTTCTCATGGCTATGATTACAAGAGGTAAAAACGATATAAATACTGATCGTTTTCTCACACAAACCGCTCGTTTCGTGTCTTAGGCCATCAATGTGTACTTACATTTACGAGTCATTAAATCATGTTTAATTTGGACTTCTCTGTGCATGCTTTTTGGTGGACCCCCTTAGCCTCCAGTGTATGACTGATAGACAACAACGGTTTGACTGAAAAATGTCAAAATTGAAAATACTGTGAAAACAAAGACACCTACATCTGGGATGCCCTTGAGGTAAGATAAAACATACCAAAAATGAATTTCAAAGTGAACTATCCCTTTAAATAGCAACAGCGCCCAAGCCCCCCACAAAGTTACTTGCGCTTCGCGCTTGATACAATCTTAGAAGAAAAGGTTCTATATAGAACCTTAAAAGGTTCTAAAGCGCTACATATTTGGAACCCCTAAAACAGTGGTTCTCAAAGTGGGGTCCGCGGACCCCTGGGGGTCCGCGAGCTAAAGCCAGGGGGTCCGCGAAATAATTTACAACCTAACGTTTTTTTCCATGCTATGAGTCATGTTTTCTTTATCATCTGAAAACATGCTGTTTATTCCTAAGTAACTTATATAAAGCATTTAACATATAAAACAATACAAAGTAGACACTTAAAGTTTTCTATAGATAGATAATCTATGTCTTTGCGTCAAGTAGACTATTCGCTGCTGTTGATTTTGCGGGACGTGCGCCAGAAAGGAGACAGAGAGACGGCATGAACCCGCATCCGGTTCTTTTCTGTATTTTTAAAAGGCATTACATTTTGTAGTCATTTATAATGTAGCCTATACACAAATAAAAAAATGGACACTTTACCGTTTCGGATGATGCACTCTTGTCTTATCTATGACCATAAATAAGAGTATTCCTGTTTCCACTGCTGAGGAAAAATTCCCAGGTAATTGCGCCCCGGCGTCTCGCGTGCGTGCACAATAGTCAGTTCTAGCACTGCTACTGTAGATTTGACATTAGAAGTCTGATCATTATCAAAATAAAAGTGCATAGTGACAGGGCCGTACCCACAACTGAGGTTGCAAGGATGCACATCGCGATGATACTGACCTTCTCGTCTGAGGTGCTTCAGCAGACTAACAACGATAGCTCGTCAATGTCAAAATGTTTGAGTCGGAGTGAACTCAAAGTTCCCCGCACGACGTTTCAGTCAACGGTCATAAAGTGCGAGATAAGATGTAGGCCTTTATTAACATAAACTAAACAGCTGTTTTAGATAAAAGTTTTAAAAAACGACTGAAACAATTAGTTTGCAAAGTATTAATCAAGCTCAACTTTAACAAAGGAAAAAGCAGGTCAATAGAAACATACTGTGCCTATGAGATTAACATTATGGATTCATATATTTAACATATACTGTATGTTTTTTTTAGCTAATTACAGTAGCTCAAATTAACAACGCACGCACCTATTAAACATAATGCCATTGTCATTGTATTTATAGGCTTATGGGCTTTATTTGTGTGCAGAATAGGCCTAATTATTGAAACATTTCTTTTTTAAGGCCATTCCTGATTGGAATATGTGATTGTGTTTCGTGACATCTTGACAAAAAAAAAAAAAAATGTATGCCACTGACTGACATGCTTCTACTAAATCTATAGTTATCCAATTGTGGGGCCTTAAAACACCTTAAAATGCACATGTGTAGATCAAGAACATCAAAAATTCCTAAGTGAGGGATCCTAAGTGATTCCTAGCAAGATCACTTTCGTTATCTCAGTAGGCTATTTAGAAATTCCTGCATAGTACCCTGGGTGGAGACCATTCATTTTGTGCAAAAATATTTCATTTGCCGCTCACACATTAACTTTGTGCTCAATAACTGTTATAAATATGAGGGGGGTCCTTGGAATTTTTTTTCCCCTGAAAGGGGTCCCTGGCACCAAAATGTTTGAGAACCCCTGCCCTAAAATGCAATGAGTGTGAATGATCACAAAATTCAAGATATGCGAGTTAAAAAATGTAATTAATCAACATCAGACGAAGAGTGCCATTTCAGTTTTTCTCCTCCAAAAATCTGCATGATTAAAATGTGATATTAAGTTACTACAACGGTTTAATAAACAATAATTTAATTACATTATAATGTAATATATGAATGAATAATAGAATTTAAAAACCTTTGTGCCAAAAGTGTTCTTTCTTGTCATTATTGAACCTTTTTTAGCATAAAATATCCTTTAGAGTTGAGTAAAGAACCCTATGCTACAAATACAGAACCCTTTTTTCTAAGAGTATACTTGCGTTTCAGATCGTTAAATTAGGGCCCCATGTGTGTCTCCCTCGTCCACTTGTGATCCGATCTTAACACCAGGTTAAGGCAAATACCAAACTCACAATATTCCTCCTCATATTTTGACATAAAACGCATTGAACACATTGCTGTGGGCTCCTCTGGATCTGAATCATTTCCACCTTTGACCCCATTAGCTGCAGCCCTGCATGATCTTTCCTATGCTCAATGACATTTTCAATGGTGGCCAGTTATTCATGAGTCAACCCATCGAGTCAGATTACGGTCACGTTTCACTCGGGCTAAACCACGTCACAGACAGGCGAGGACTTCCTCGGTCCCATGCAAGCTTTTCCGTGCTGTAAATGCATGCTGTAGTTAGTGTGTCGGAGCGAGGTTAAAGGCTCCAGCGGTCGAGTGTGAGAGAAGGCTGGTGTACTGGAGGCCTGCCAGACAGGCTTATGAACCACTAGAGAGAGTTTAACCCGTCTGACCTCTTAACCATTCCTTCTCTAACACTGCTCATGCCTCTGCCAGCCCATCAGCCTGTATGAGTAAACACACAACACGAGTCCAAACTCCAGCAGAGCAAGCGTCCACGAGAAGAAAGCAGCTTACGAGGGGCAGGGGTCACCGAGAGAGAGAGAGAGGTCTGA
>NC_142769.1:45749268-45871768 GCF_988280905.1 Pimephales promelas | reverse complement strand
ACTTCGCTGAACTAGCCTATTGCCACACAGATGTGGTGTTCAAACGTGTGCATTTTCAGTAACAAGCTCTCTAATGTAGCATCTGGGGCCAGTTGTTTAAAACATTTAATCTGGATCAAAATGATCTGAATTTGGAAATCCCATTTTTTCCTATTCAGGATCAGGTAATCCGTCTTGCTTTTATGCCGGTTTTTCAAAGCAAGACATTCAAGATTACCAATCCGGATTACCACCGTCATATGTAGCATTAGAAAGTCCAATTCATTCTAATAAATGTCCTTCCTTCCTTCCTTCCTTCCTTCCAGTTTTAATCCTTCCTTCCTTGCTTCCAGTTTTAACAGTTTTAATCCTTCCGTCCTTCCTTCCTTCCTTCCTTCCAGTTTTAATCCTTCCTTCCTTCCCGTTTTAACAGTTTTAATCCTTCCCTCCTTCCTGTTTTAACAGTTTTAATCCTTCCTTCCTGTTTTAACAGTTTTAACCCTTCCTTCCTTCCAGTTTTAACAGTTTTAATCCTTCCTTCCTTCCTTCCTTCCTGTTTTAACAGTTTTAATCCTTCCTTCCTTCCTTCCTGTTTTAACAGTTTTAATCCTTACTTCCTTCCACTTTTAATCCTTCCTTCCTTCCAGTTTTAACAGCTTCCTTCCTTCCAGTTTTAATCCTTCCTTCCTTCCTTTTTTAACAGTTTTAATCCTTCCTTCCTTCCTGTTTTAACAGTTTTAATCCTTCCTTCCTGTTTTAACAGTTTTAACCCTTCCTTCCTTCCAGTTTAAACAGTTTTAATCCTTCCTTCCTTCCTGTTAACAGTTTTAATCCTTCCTTCCTGTTTTAACAGTTTTAACCCTTCCTTCCTTCCAGTTTAAACAGTTTTAATCCTTCCTTCCTTCCTGTTTTAACAGTTTAATGCTTCCTTCCTTCCTTCCTTCCTTCCTTCCTGTTTTAACAGTTTTAATCCTTCCTTCCTTCCACTTTTAATCCTTCCTTCCTTCCTTCCAGTTTTAACAGCTTACTTCCTTCCAGTTTTAATCCTTCCTTCCTTCCTGTTTTAACAGTTTTAATCCTTCCTTCCTTCCTGTTTTAACAGTTTTAATCCTTCCTTCCTGTTTTAACAGTTTTAACCCTTCCTTCCTTCCAGTTTAAACAGTTTTAATCCTTCCTTCCTTCCTGTTAACAGTTTTAATCCTTCCTTCCTGTTTTAACAGTTTTAATCCTTCCTTCCTTCCTTCCTGTTTTAACAGTTTTAATCCTTACTTCCTTCCACTTTTAATCCTTCCTTCCTTCCAGTTTTAACAGCTTCCTTCCTTCCAGTTTTAATCCTTCCTTCCTTCCTGTTTTAACAGTTTTAATCCTTCCCTCCTTCCTGTTTTAACAGTTTTAATCCTTCCTTCCTGTTTTAACAGTTTTAACCCTTCCTTCCTTCCAGTTTTAACAGTTTTAATCCTTCCTTCCTTCCTTCCTTCCTTCCTTCCTTCCTGTTTTAACAGTTTTAATCCTTACTTCCTTCCACTTTTAATCCTTCCTTCCAGTTTTAACAGCTTCCTTCCTTCCAGTTTTAATCCTTCCTTCCTTCCTGTTTTAACAGTTTTAATCCTTCCTTCCTTCCTGTTTTAACAGTTTTAATCCTTCCTTCCTGTTTTAACAGTTTTAACCCTTCCTTCCTTCCAGTTTAAACAGTTTTAATCCTTCCTTCCTTCCTGTTTTAACAGTTTTAATGCTTCCTTCCTTCCTTCCTTCCTGTTTTAACAGTTTTAATCCTTCCTTCCTTCCACTTTTAATCCTTCCTTCCTTCCTTCCAGTTTTAACAGCTTCCTTCCTTCCAGTTTTAATCCTTCCTTCCTTCCTGTTTTAACAGTTTTAATCCTTCCTTCCTTCCAGTTTTAACAGTTTCCTTCCTCCCTTCCAGTTTTAATCCTTCCTTCCTTCCAGTTTTAACAGTTTTATTCCTTCCTTCTGTCCTTTCCTTTCTTCCTCCCTTCCTTTCTTGCTTCCTTCCCTCCTTCGAGACTGCAATTTTGTATCATTAGAAAAAGCAATACTGTCTTTTTGATATTGTTATTGCGATGTTATAGGGACAGAGTCTGTATTTTATAAGCAAGCTCATTTTTGCTATAGGGATTTTTTAACAATCTAATGGTCAAACTTCTTGAACACACAAAACCAATGCTTTGAATTGGTATAATTATTGTTATTGAGCCGGTACTTCTCCTCATTTCCTAGTCGGATCAGCCCAGCCCGGCCAGCTCCAGTTCCAGTTCCAGCTCTGGCTTTGGACGTGCACACAAGCGGCAAGGTAACTTTTCAAATATCTACCAAATCCTGTTGATTGGTTAAAGTCTGGGTCATTTCAAGCCTCTTTTCTTTCCCACGGAGTGCATTTTACTAGCTATATATTAGTTTATTTTTTTTATATAAGTGAAAAGTGACTGATGTTGGATCTGTTGACATAACACTAAAGAAAGAAAAGCTTTTTTAGACATTTGCCTCCCTTATTTACCTGTAGTCCTGGGTCCTTTGCGGTCGGTGATCCCAGATTTGCACTCGGATGAAAACGAAGAGGATTCTGAAGAGGAGGATGATAATGACATGGACTCGGACTTAGAGCGACCGTTACACACGCAAATGACACATCGTCACCGCAGGTACATGTCTATGAAAAGCTTCCAATTAACCCTGGATGCAGACAAAAAAAAATCAATTTTCTATATTATATCCATGCCTGCATATCATGCTGTGTAGCTGACGTGAGGACACTCGGATGGGGATAATGAATGGTGAATATCTGTCACGTATTTCGCAGGGTGAGTTTAAGTGACGGCAGTGACAGTGAAAATAGCTCTGCCTCTTCACCACTGCCCCATAATGACCCCCCACCTCTACTGAAATCCACCAATAACCAGGTGAATCATTCTATTCCTGTAGTCCTGATTTCACACTTCCATTTCAACGTTTGTGCTTATCACGAGCAATGAGGAGAAAATTATATGTGGAGGAAAAGAAAATTGAACTATATAACTGCTTGAGTGAGTGTATGTGTGTTGTTGGTGTTAACTGGATATTATAAATATTTATAATATAAATTTACACGGCCATGCAAAAGTTTGGGCTCAGTAAGTTAATTAAATGTAAATTAATGCTTTTATTCAGCAAGGATGCATTCAATTTATCAAAAGTGACGGTAAATATATTTATAATGTTGCAAAATATTTCTATTTCAAAACAAGCTGTACATTTCAACAAATTCAGCAAGGATTACAATTATTAAAATGAAAAAAAAAACATCATCTAAGAATAGAAAAAAATGCATCATGGTTTCCACAAAATATTAAGCAGCACAACTGTTTTCAATAATGATAATAGGAAATGTTTTTTGAGCAGCAAATCATCATATCAGAATGATTTTCTGAAGGATCATGTGACACTGAAGACTGGAGTAATGATGCTGATGCTGAAAATCATTTCAAATTTGGTCACTGGAATACGTTATTCGATTAAATAAACGCAGCTTTGGTGAATATAAGCATTTAACAAAATCGGATCGACCCCAAACTTTTGAACGGTAATGTATACCTTATTAAATTATGATACATTTTTCAGATCCACGAAGTCAAAAGTCCTATGAAACAAGCAAAGATGGACAAAAATAAAAACCTCGACTGTGACAAGGTAAGCAGTTTTATTTTATTTATTTTTTTTCATATGTGCTAAATTTAATTATAGTCATATAGCGCATTCACAGCCTATCGTTGTGATATTAATACACTTTAATAAGTTGAATTGTGCGAATACATTGTGTGTGGCTATTGCTAAACAATTTTAATGCCGTTTTAATTCGCCACTTGATGTCCAAAAAAGCAATAACAGCTGAAAAAACCCCCTGCAGTTCAGGACACCACAACACATGGCACATCTTAGACATGTCACATTTAGTGACGGCGTGATTGATCAATCTGAAACGTGTCTCCTCTTTTATTGATGAATCTAACATCTCGTTCCGCAGGCGTACTTGGATGAGCTGGTTGAGCTTCACAGAAGACTAATGGCACTGAGGGAAAGGCACATATTACAGCAGGTAATGAATGAGGAGCATGCCCTGTCAGAAGTCAGCTTTCCTAAATCACTCACTCCTGCACGAAGAGACCTATGCATCTGAAACACAGTGATATATTCCTTAAGCGCAGAAAGACCTTTATGAGGGAACATGAGAAGGGACACTTAAAAACTCCCTCTCGGTGTTCAAGGATCACTGGGAGCTTTACCTGAAAGTTTAGAAACCTGTAAAGTTTAAAGTTATTACCCTCAGCATTAACATGTCAATGAATATCTGGATGTAATAAATCATACTGGTAACTGTAGGTTTTCTCTTCCCTTCAAGTGCTTGCCAAGTCAACTCTTTGCGGCCCATAATTCCCGTTCTTTGAGGCCTATTTGCTTTGACACAATGGAGAGTAATACTTCTCTCTTTCCAAAGATTTGCTGTGCCCTTCTGTTGCAAAGCCTGTGGTGGTTTAAATCTGGAAGACGTCCCAAATGAGGTCCAAACGGCGCAAATGTACATCTTAATCACGCTAATCCTCCAAAGTTTTGTGCAATAATCCTCCTTCTCTGCAATGTATCCCAAGATATGGCATTGATTAACTTCCATGATTATCCTTTAACGAAAACTGGAAAATTTGTTGATGTCATTGGCAAGCTTTATTCTTTATCCTGTCAAGATTTATTCTTCATTCTGGGATGTCTATGATATATAATATATATATATATATATATATATATATATATATATATATATATATATGGGTAAAAAAAGTTTTTTTAAAAAAACATATGTAATAATAATAAATATATATATATATATATATATATATATATATGGGATACATACACTTATATTTAAAAATATAAATGTTTACATTTATTTGACATTTTATACATTAAAAATATACACACAAAACATTTTATATATATATATATATATATATATACATGTAAATTTATTTTAAATGTTATAAATTATATATTTTTTATTGTTTACACAAAATGTAAAGTAAATGAATACATTTATATTTTTAAATGTATATCAATTATATATACACACACACACATAGCTTAATTATATATATTTTTGTATATTTTACACACACATATTACATTTACATTACACCTCCAAGGGCATCCAAGATGTAGGTGCCTTTGTTTTTGCAGTAGTTTCAATTTTGATATTTTTAGGTCAAACCGTTCTTGTCTGTCAGTCATATAATGCAGGTCTATGGTCACCACCTCAAAGAGCATGCACAGAGAAGTCCAAATTAAACATGATTTAATGACTTGTAAATGTAAGTACACATTGATGGCCTAAAACACGAAATCGGCGGATTGTGTGACAAAACAAACAGTATATATTTCGTTTTTAACTCTTGTGATCACAGCCAAGTCCAAGAGATCTGAGCGCGCTTCGGTCTGCGAAGTGATCTCTCGCGCGTGTACGTCACTCGTTGTTTACACAGAGAATTCAGAAGTGTTACCCTTCACTGTGAAGATCTAAACATATTTAGATATACAGGAAATTGCAACAGAAGACGTTGATTTTTTTTTTTTTTTTTTTTTTTCGCAACCGCGCAAGATCACCTCCGGCGCTTGAGCAGACCGACTTGGACGTGGCTGTGGTTACAAGAGGTAAAACGATATAAATACTGTTCGTTTTCTCACACAAACCGCTCGTTTCTGTATAAATGTGTGTATATGTATGTATAACTATACTATATAACTAACATATTGTATAAAGTTTTTTTTAAACATATTGTATAAATAGTTTTTTAATTATTATTTCTTTCTACCTTTTATCAGCAACAACTTTCACAATAACCTTCTATTGTCTGTTTAAACTTCCTACATTTTAAACAATGGCAGCACATCCACTTTTTTTAGTCCAGGCTACAGGCGTACGAACAGCTGACTTCTATCTTCAGTGTCACAACAGGCCTCTAGGTCTCACTGTGCTTCTGGCCCACGTTCAGGAGAAATTGAAGAAATCCCTTCCATATGCGGCTTTTGCTTTGTAGTGTGAAACGGATCAGGTTTGGGTCCCATTAGGGTCCAGTTTAATCCATGCGCTCTCTTTGTAATCACAGTCCAACCCCCTTCTGAACCAGTGAGGACTGGAACCAATAACAGGCTGCTTTGGTAAAGCATCTTCTTCATTACAATCACAAGACGTCCTCGACGTCAATGGAGCTTTGTAGAGGAATATAGACAAAAGAACAGGGACGGCCACGTATTATTGAGAAATTCTGCTTCTGAGTGTCTGCAAAGTAACAACATTAAACTAGATAATGCCTGTATCAAACTAAATATGAGCAAGAGTGTTGCTTAAAACAGTTTTATATTTGGTGCTTAGCCCTCTGATAATACATTTTTCTCTCTTTATCTTTCAGATTGTAAACCTCATAGAAGAAACGGGACACTTTCACATCACGAACACAACTTTTGACTTTGACCTCTGCTCTCTGGACAAAACCACAGTTCGGAAGCTGCAAAGCTACCTGGAGACTTCTGGATCGTCTTGAAGACTTGTGCAGCTGGCTGCCACCAGGAGGAGGATCACACCTCCCCTTTCTCCTACTTTTGTTTTTCCCTTCTAAATAGGAACTTGTAAGGCAACGGAAGGATCCGCTTTCATTCCAGAGCTCGTCTCTCGAAACGCCTCAGAAACCGACAACATTATGACATGAGTCTGGAGATTCTTCACCCAAAAAGCCTTGATAATCTGACATTGCCAAAAAAAAAAAATCTTGCTCCAAATCGAAACTCATTTGTGTATATTGTTACTTGCGTATGAATGTTTGATGGGTTCTTTGTGATGAATGCATGTTTCAACACTGCCTTACCACATTGTCTATTTATTAAGTACGAGTTTCAAGTGTGTGTGTGTGTAAGTGAAAACGATATTAAACTTGTGCAAGCACTTGGGAACATCACCATCTCATTGGCAATGAAACATCTCATAATGCGAAACTTGAACAGGATCAGAAGCAAAGTTTTTCATGCTGTGGCGTACATCATGTAAAATGAACAGTGTCCTAATGCTGGACGGAGACGACTTTTAGACCTGTTATTCAATGAATTGCACATTGTCTGCAATTTATTGCTGTTGCCTTGTTGAATAATTGATCATATTTTAATGGTTTTCATTGCACCATTGGAAAGAAGACGGGATCTTAAGCGAATCCGTTGACGTCTACCCAAAATGTTTCTTACGGTTGTTTCAGTTGGGAAATGTGATGTTGAATCTTCTAATGTTATTTATTGTTTTTGGGGACCACCGTTCCCGGGGCTGTTCATTGGTTGTCCCAATTGTAGCTTGGGAGTGCTTTGTTAAACTGAGGAAATCAAGAAGTAATCAAAGTTTACTTTTTAGTTCCATTGTATGACGACTTTTCTTTTGGTTTTGAATTAGATTATGTCGAATATGAGCAGATCGGGCAGTCGAGCTGTAGCACTCGAGCTCTGCTTTGTGCAAAAGCAACAGCATTCCCTTTTCATTTCCTTATAATGTTGAATCAGAAGAGCAGGCCAGAAATATACATCATTTGGGAGTCGGAGTGGGTTCATACTGAATAATTGGCACTGTGTGAAGTGTTTTATTTTTTATTTGATTTGATTGTTTTTGCTGAATGAAAATAATGCCCTGTACACTGTTTCGCAGATTCATTTTCTCAGCCCAAGAGCTTTTAGTTTAGTTATCATATAATGTTTATATGTGTATATAAACTTTATATGTGATTTAAAAAAATAAGAAGATATCTTTCCTTTCTTCGAAGGCCCTGACCTGCTTCCAGTTGAAAGTTCCGATAATAATATAAATTCAAAACAAACCCGTTGTGGATGTGGTTATTGACAGTGAACACTTTATCAATGAAATGTATTTTATCTGGTGAATAGAGCTACAAACATCTGAATTTACTTAAATATTACGCTACGTTCCAGGCAGGTTTTTGAGCACGTAAATCACGACTTTGTAGTATCGCCAGTCACGCCAAACTACCCGAGCGCAAGGAATTGTGGTAGCTAGATGTATTAACAAACCAGCATGGCGGACCTTACGGAGCTTATGCGCATAATCATTTCTGTCGCCATAGGTGCTTACTCCTTGTTTATTTGAGGGAAACTGAGGAGGAAAAACAGCGCATAAGGCAAGATAAGCTGTTATATCTTTTATTTTACTTTATTTGTATATTTGGAAATGTATTTGGTATTAATTTATCCTTGCACTTAATGGACTGAAAACTAGTTAACGTTATATTGTCCTAAAGTGTATTCTCACCGTGTACCGGCTGCAGAAACACTGCATCCGTATGGGGCTGCCATTGTTGTTTAGTATCGTTTCGCGGGCTATGTGACGCCAGAGCTCGTAAGTAACTGGGAGTACATCGATCTCTAGTACGAGTTCACGGGTAAGGTTGGAAAAACTAGGTTACAGGTTGCCTGGAACGCGGCATTAGGGGTTCCCAAACGCCCACATAAAGACACTCTCAGACATGACCTTGCTGGAAACCTTGCTGTAATTTAAAGGTAGGTTATGTGATTTCTGAGAGGCTAGCAATAGCAATACGCTGATTGCACGCAGCTGCCATTTTGAAATCGAAAGCGAGGCTTCGTCATGTGGAAGAATCCCTGAAGAGTAGATAGAACAATGTCTTGGACTACCAACCTGAAGCTGCTACCGCGATTTAAACTATTATATCCATTATAGGATATGAATATAGTTCGTTCTTGCTTCTTTTTTGTGTTCTGAATACATATAAAAATGTATTTATACATTTCACTGTATATAGTCTACACTATGAAAGAAATGAGCATTTTTAGAATAACAAATTTCTACATTAAACACAACAATACGCCATCGCATTCGCGACTCTCCTATGATTAGAGGCGACACAAAAATGATGGCTGCGTGACATCAGCATATAGCAAGCTAACTCCCTTTGAAAGCATGAGATCCCGCCCCTTCAGAGAGTCTCTCAAACCAAGCTTCTTCGAAACAAGTGAATGCACACAGCCAGAAAGCGTGTGTTAGTTAAACTACCTTGTGTCTCAAAGCACATAAAACACGTCATCGCTGTTTGCAAACACCCAAATGGTCTCTATATACATTCATAAACACTTTCTGAAATATGTGATGGTGCATGGCATCAACCTGTAACTGATGCCTCCAGGCCATTCTTCAAATTTTCAACAATAATAATCGAGACAAAGATAACTTGACCGTGATGGCTCATGTGAATCAGCAGAATTCATAAGTTCCCAATTCCTCTAACATTCAAGACATTCCTTGTTTATAGCCGTGAAAATTGACAAATGTGGAATTTTAAGACCGTTATTTGAGGAGTTCAGTGTCTGATTAATTCAGGAGGAAGTGATCATAAATGCTTCAAATGGCTATATGCTAAACTCGGCAGTTTGGCTTCTACAAAGCCTCTGTTGTTCAGCGAGACACTGAGGCTGAGGGATGGGAAGTGTGAGCACATCTCTAACAGGCTTACGGATAAGCCACTTCACTTAACACCATTCCACTCAATTCATGGGAGAGCAGCTGGCTCAACTGCACTGAACTACAGTTGTTCCAAAAGCTTATGAGTTTGAGATGTGAGCAAACGTCTAACGTTTATCTCGTCGTATTATTCGCAATTCATTAACGAGAGGTTTTTAGAGTACAAGTCATCTCCCTTATATAGGCCGTTTGTGTTGTGAGCACATGTTAGAACGACAGATAGATAGATTGATTTTTGGTGGCATACAGTAATTTATGTTATTGCATAGTTTCAAAATTGGACAAATATACATCTAGAACATGGAGTATTTGTAAATGAGTCATTTTATCCTTTGATATAATTGTTTAATCTGAAGTCTTTGATGCATTCAGCATCATTTTAGTGGTCATTCTGTAATTTAATGGCCCAGAATTACCTGTAAAATCTGGTTCCGAATCTGTGAAAAGTATGCATGACAATATAATTCAATACAATACCCTGATGTTGCATGACAAATTGGATTATTTGTTGGATCTACAGATCTAGAGTGGGAAACTGCCCATGAGAACTAAAGACGTGTGTGTGTGTGAGAGAGAGAGAGAGAGAGAGATCGGGTGGGGGTTCTTTATAATCCATGTCATGCTGTCCCTCCCACCCAACACCTGTTCATTACTTCATAAATCTGAGGCATGAGCCAATTAAGACAACCACAGCAACTTACATACCAGAGCTTTGATGGGTTTGGCCACAAAAAAAAAAAAAAAAAATGTCCCAAACGACATTTTGAGACAGACAGCTTTTCTTTTGGCACCATCTGTTAAGTTATTCACTCTCTGAAAGCCTTTTCAGCCCAAAATCATTTTCCTGTTAAACCTAATTCCATTATAATTAAAATAGATGGCTTTCACATGATGATCTCAGATAGTTTTCATTTGATTTGAGAAGTTTTTGTGGATCCTCACCAAACGCTGGACTTTATAAACCCCTCTCGCGTTTACGGAGACAGTCTCGCACGACGGGTCGTCTGTCTGTGTTTGAGACGCACCAGAAGGAAATCATTGTGTCCTCCTCTTCTTTTCCTGAAGCCTTAAATGACGAAGAACAAGGGGGTGGGAAAAAAAACGGCCCTACTTTCAGGATTCTGGATTAACTTAAGCCATTTCACAGTGTTGGGTGGGGGTTCACAGTCAGGACGAGCAGCGGGACGTCCTGTTTGAGCTTCTAAATACCATTTCCTCCTATAAGAAAGAGATGAGACCATAGAAACCAGCAACCAGAGAAAACATGGCAGTACATTTGTCATCTTACTGGCACAAGGCCGAGGACCGGAGAAAAGATGAAGCAGAGCTTTAGAAATGCAGTTAAAATGGCATACACTATGGGAAGTTCGGTGAAAAGTCTTCAAATTCAGGGCTTTAAATCTCCAAATTTGCATTTCAAAAGTCAGAAATTGAATCAAGCACAAATGTTGTGTGCTGTTCACATTTGAGCTCCTCATTTTAAGGGGAATTTGAATGAAAAAATGTATATAGTAGATATATTAGTGCCGTCAACTCGAATAATCGTGATTAATCACATCTAACGTAAAAGTTTGTTTTATATACATTATATATATTTTACTATATTATACATTATATATTTTTATTTGTGTTATACAAACAGAAGCCAGAATTTTTATGTTTTAAAATATATATAATGTATAATAATAATATATAGTAAAATACATAGATTTTTTTAGATGTGATTAATCACGATTTTTCAGGACTAGTGTGTGTGTGTGCATGTGTATGCATTTTAGTACAGTGAACTCATTGTCATGTTCAAGAAACCAATTTGAAATGATTTGAGCTTTGTGACATGGTGCATTATCCTGCTGGAAGTAGTAATCAAAGGATTGGGTACATGGTGGCCATAAAGGGATGGACATGGGACAATGCTCAGGTAGGCCGTGGCATTTAAACGATGCCCAATTGGCACTAAGGGGCCTAAAGTCTGCCAAGAAAACATCCCCCACACCATTACACCACCACCACCAGCCTGCACAGTGGTAACAAGGCATGATGGATCCATGTTCTCATTCTGTTTACGCCAAATTCTGACTCTACCATCTGAAATCGAGACTCATCAGACCAGGCAACATTTTCCCAGTCTTCGACTGTCCAATTTTGGTGAGCTCTTGCGAATCGTAGCCTCTTTTTCCTATTTGTAGTGGAGATGAGTGTTACCCGGCGGGGTCTTCTGCTGTTGTAGCCCATCCGCCTCAAGGTTTTGCGTGTTGTGGCCGTGTTCCAAATAATCCTTTAGGTGAGTGTATATATACACACACACAAATCCAGAAAAATCGTGAATCGTGAAAAATCGTGATCATTTTATATTTATATTTATTTGTAAAAAAAAAAAAATCATTCAAATTCCACTTAAGTTGAGGAGTTCACATGTGAATAGCACAAAAGATTTTATTATTTTTATGTTCAGACAATCAAAAAGTAAAACAACTATAATCCAAATTTTAATTGGCTGACACATATATATTTATACAATTTTGAACCATATCATTTAAATTTAATCTTAATATACATTTAAAGAGTTCAGATGCAAAAGCCTCTAAATGCCATTTGAAATTTTCTTCTAAAATGACCATTTTTTTATCAAGCTTGTATATTTAAGTTCAGTAATTTCACTTAAATGACAATTAATAGGTAATCTTCATTGCCATTTAAGTGAAATCACTGAACTTAAATATACAAGCTTGATAAAAATGATCAAAAAAAAAAAAATTTAAAATTAATCTTTTCAGGGCATAAATATTCTCAATTTGTGATGATTTATATCCTGGCTAAAGAAATTTCTTCTCTAGAGTTTCTTTGAAATGTAATTCAGTAAATTCCTCTCCTTATAACCCAAACTCCAATGAAACAGACCGATTCCAATACATGAATTAAAAGTGAGATAATGGATTCTGAATTTAGCATTAAAATAGTTGTTTATCTCTCCGCTTTGGAGAAACTCCCCGCGGGCCAGTTTTCAACTGAAGCCACATTCAAGCTTCACAGTTACACTGGAACAAAACCAGAGCAAATATTTGTCTATCTGTGTAATCTGTGGGCTTGCTCTGCATGGTCGTCGTGTTTGGAAGTAAGTGGTTTAGGCGGGAAATGAATCGAGAGAATCGTTAGACCCCACCCCCAACTTCCTATTCTCTGAGTGATTTTGTCCGGCAAGCCTTTAATCCTCCATTGTGAGCAAACGCGCTCACAGAGACAATCATTTCAAGTTCTCCAATCATATGTTTCAGCTTGGTCATACCTGGGCCTCTTTTTCAGACGCCTGTTTGACTTGACCTCTGTCGCCTCCTTGTGAAGGATTCTGGGTGGCAGCTATGCCCCTGGAAAGGCATACAAATTAGCTTTTTCAAAAAAATCAGATCGAGTTATGTAAAGAACAAAAGTAAGCAGACTTCAAAGTGAGAGAAAAGAGGACTGATGTGAGAAGGGGTGGGTGTATCTTGAGAGGAACCGATCACGGGCACCTTGAGCGTTCCCACATGACCGGGTTTCCATGCGGCTGAGGATCTGATTATTGTTTGATTATTTATTTCTTTACGTGTTTCAGCCCCCGGTAAAGCCCCCGATGTGGGCCGGGACACTTGGACTTGAGCCCAGTCCCAACCTGCTCTTTCATTGGGCCGGTGGAGGCTTTGTTCTCCTTGATGGAAGCTGGGCGGGCCAGTGACCCGTGACCCTCGGGCCGGCCCACCCGGCTGTGAGAGTTCGCAGACGCTCACAAAGCTGCGCTCGCTAAACCCTCCTCAAGGGAGAGGACGGGGGCCCTGAGAGAATCTCCAAAACCAGCACTTGTACACACAGACACAGTCTGGTTAAGTCTGGAGGTAGACAGCTTTCTTTAAAAACACTTCACGGGTCTTGCGTTCGTCTGCAGTCTTATCTGCTTCGGTTTTACCGGCCGGCATAAAACTCCAACTGGAAACTCCTCCACACGAGGTCTGTGCGTTTGGAACTGAATTTAGAATGCTTTTGAAATTCCGTTTCAAATCCTGAATTTGAACCGAGGCGGCAAACAGGATGAAAAAAGTCAACATAAAGAAAGTCGAATTAAAAGGAATGGAAATTCAAAGTTATTTGACTGCAATAAGGACCTTTTTTAACTTTAAAAGAAAAGTTTGTCTGACAAAAACTGAATTGATGGCTTCTTTGACAATACTTGAATCATTTTTAACAGAAAAAAATGATACATCGATTTGAAATTTCATTTATAATGAAATTTGGTTTGGGTTCAGTAATATTTCTTAATGCTAATGAAAGTCCCTAAGGCCACATTTATTTAATGATAAATACAGTAATACATAAATAATGATTAATCTATCTATCTATCTATCTATCTATCTATCTATCTATCTATCTATCTATCTATCTATCTATCTATCTATCTATCTATCTATCTATCTATCTATCTATCTATCTATCTATCTATCTATCTGTAGGTCTATGTTATCTATCTATCTATCTATCTATCTATCTATCTATCTATCTATCTATCTATCTATCTATCTGTAGGTCTATGTTATCTATCTATCTATCTATCTATCTATCTGTCTGTCTGTAGGTCTATGTTATCTATCTATCTATCTATCTATCTATCTATCTATCTATCTATCTATCTATCTATCTATCTATCTATCTATCTATCTATCTATCTATCTATCTATCTATCTATCTATCTATCTATCTATCTGTTGGCCTATATTATCTATCTATCTGTCTGTAGATCTATGTTATCTATCTATCTATCTATCTATCTGTCTGTCTGTAGGTCTATGTTATCTATCTATCTATATCTATCTATCTATCTATCTATCTATCTATCTATCTATCTATCTGTCTGTCTGTCTGTCTGTCTGTCTGTCTCTGTCTGTCTGTCTGTCTGTCTGTCTGTCTGTCTGTCTATCTATCTATCTATCTATCTATTTGTTGGCCTATATTATCTATCTATCTATCTATCTATCTATCTATCTATCTATCTATCTATCTATCTATCTATCTATCTATCTATCTATCTGTCTGTCTGTCTGTCTATAATCTTTTGTTCATCAAAACTGGCTTTTTTAACACTTGCTTCTTATTCATAACTCCATAACATTGGTCACATTTAATAAATTCAAAGAATTAATAGTTCTTTCCCAGTTCAGTGACATTTCATAATGTGATTCATAAGTAGGCCTAATATAGCTCAAACCTGCACCACAGATGTTGCTGGCAGAATGTAAGTGCATTATAGCAGAGTAACTTCATTATTTGGAGCGATAAATAGCCTAATTGTTCAATTTGCTTCTTTCCAATATTTAGGAAGGAAAAAAAGGGAAAAAAGTAAGGTTCCTTTTTCATTCCAGGGATCCAGAAGGAACAATCTCTTCTTCTTGGATCCCATTCATAGCTTATTCCCAGCAAGCCGACAAACAGGAGATCTCAAGCTCTCTCTCTCTCTCTCTCTCTCTCTCTCTTCTTATCCCCTCCTGCACAGAACAACAGATTTGACAGGAAAAAGCCAAGCACTGCCAGTTACTCTATTGGGCGAGCTCGCTTCCTAATGAATTGAGGACATCTGTGCTTCTAGCCAGCGATGCATCAGATGAAAGTCGGACGCTTGCCACCAAATGGAAGCAATCATTTCTACTGGAATCTGCTGGAAGGTACAATAATGTAGATGTGATGCACTCTGTCTGTTGTAGGAGTCATATTTCCAAAGCATGAAAGGCTGACGAGGGAAAAACTGACAGAGGATGTTTCAGTTAAGCCCGTTTGACACGAAGCATCAATCACTACCGTGGCCTCAACGACTAGTTCTGTCTTATCTTCACCCCGACCACGCTGATGTATTTTATTACAAAGCCAAGCGAGTGCAAAGAAAAGTGGGAATACAGTGGGATTCAATCATGTCAGAAATGCAACCTTTCTTGTCCTGTCAGATCCACACGCGCTAATAGAGTTAAATGCCTTGACTTTAAATCAACGTTAAACAAAGTAGATCATGATATCATTTCAAGATGATTTTATCTTCAGTTCATAAAGCAAGTGTAAGCATCCCTTCACATAAATAAGCAAATATTCAACTGAGAAAATTAAATTATTGTTGTCAGTAAATGACGTGGGGTCCATTTGGGAGATGAGTATGATTTGCATTGCCTATTATGAAAATTAATATAATTTTCATTGTCGTTTTAGGTGTAGCATAAAGCGTATTTAAATAAATAAATAAATAAATGTAGGAATAGGCTGTTGCCCTACTCCAATCCAATGCCAAACGCTAGAAGTCTCTAGTCGGGATTCAAACGAGTCAATCCGGATTGTTCTGCATTCTCATTGGTCGGTTTTTAATCCGACCAATGAGAAAAATATAAATTAAATCAAAAAAAGTAAACCATTTTCAGGTTGTTTTAAAATAAAACACATTTTTGACACATACACTCTAAACAACGCTGGGTTGTTTTAACCCAAATTTGGGTCAAATATGGACAAACCCAAATGTTGGGTTAAAAATGTTATTTCAAATTTTAACCCAACTTCAACTTTCACTTTTTAACTGTAAATTTTTTTAAATTACATTTTTAACCCAACATTTGGGTTGAAACAACCCAGCATTTTTTAGAGTGTAGTAGGCATAGCATTTTATGAATTATCATGGGTTAAAAATGGCTCAAACATACAAGAAAAATTAAAGAATTAATTTACGTACTAACTTTAATAAATTAATCTACAAATATGGTAGGAATTGCATACTATAAAATCTACACCAGTCATATTTTTCATCTATCATTTCAGTCACGTCTCCCTGCATAAATGCATTGAGTTGCTGCCATGTGATTGGATGCCAGATATTTGTGTCAATGAGCAGTTGAATAGGTGTATCTAATAAAGTGGGCTGTGTGTGTGTAGCCTATATATAAAATGGTCTCTGATTGAATCTATGCATGTTAGCAATCCTTTCTGACACTCAGAGTATTGATTGCGAGAGCATAATGCTTCTAAAATTCCCCAGAATGCTGAGCTGGACAGTCATTTTGATTGCTGGAGCTCTGCGACTTGGCATGATATTGATCTCTTTTGTCTCAAGACTGTGTCCTAAAATAAACATTGTCCCCAACTGTCCTGTCACCTCCTACTGTCTCTCTGAAAAGCCACGATCTAATCAATAAGTATTGTTTTACAGAAGTTAGTCCAGCTATAAGTTCCAAACACACGAATCTGTTTTGATATACACATTTTTCTCTTTTTTTAAGAGCAAGGTCAAGGAAACAGCTGTGATTTGCTTGATTGAGATGTAGTATCAATTTATAATTGTTATGCTATATTGTTTTATGAGGCAACTAAATAACATCATCAATGGGTGTGTGCGAAGAGCAGGTTATTAGTGTTGATCTCAGGCTTCTTGAGTCTGAATCTGTGTTCTCAGAAAAGTGCTGAGTCATATAGAGGAGATGTCACTTTACTCCAGCTTAGGTTAGCAGTTTACAGAGAAGAAGGAGGAAGAATATTCATCTTTCATCCATCATTTGGTGTAGAGCAGGAGGACCGGCTTGAACAATTACAGAAAAAAACGGTGTAAATGCTGGGTTGTTTTAACCCACTTTTGGGTCAAATATGGACAAACCCAGCCATTGGGTTAAATTTTTAAATTACATTTTTAACCCAATGTTTTAGTTTGTCCATATTTGACCCAAAATTGGGTTAAAACAACCCAGCATTTTTTAGAGTGTAGTAAATATGGCTTTTTTGAAATGATTCGGAAAACAATACCTCTATGCAACAAAATAACCAATGACGAATTTTTATCTAGTATACAAAAAGTGTTTAGTCAAGCAAAATTAGTTTTTTTTTTACTAAGGACTTATTAAATTGATCAAAATTCGCATTTATAATGGCAAAACATATTCATATTTATTATTTAGCGGCTTCTATCGGTGATGCAACTTGACATCACGACTTTTGCGTCAACACACACGCCACTTTCAAGTCAAGTGGCGTGTTATCTTTACGTATTTTGAGCTATCCGCGTGTATGTATGCGCCGTTAAATGTCCGAGTGATTCCGCCTGGATGTACACGCTGTTAAATGTCCGAGCGAAACGAAGCAAAATCTCGATTTGCATCTGGGGAGCGATATTTTTTGGTAGGGGAAGACTCATAAATGCTATTAACCCCAGTGACGGGTAGGTTTAGGAATGGGGTTGGGGTTGGTGATGTAAGGAACACAGGTAAAAATTTCCATAATTAAAACACATGTAATATTCCTTCAATTATGAAGTACAGTTCACTATAGACACTTTGAATTACAGATATGTTCACGGATATAGCCTATATTTCAACCTGGGCTCAATCACCTCAAGGGCTTCCATTAATCACCGGTGAAAAGATAAGTGGAACCAGTCCCGTTCCTTTGGCCATCTCAGAAGAAAGTTGTAACCATGAATACAAAGTATCTTTATGTCTTGTTTTCATTGGACATTTCGAGCCAAATCTCATCTCTAACAGATCATGTTATACATTGTAAATGTAATGAATTGCTATAACAACAACCATGCGTTATTGGAAAGTGCTTCAGGAAACAGACATTTCAGAGTCTGTTAAACAAATGAATGTCAGTGAATGGTTATTGGGCAAGGAAATATGTTTCTCAGTCTAATTAGTTCTACAAAATGAGTCTGAGAGCTCTAAGCGTTTTTAATCCGGTCTGTTCGCTCATTTATTTAAAATTACCGTTGGACTATTAGATTATCTAATAGCACCTTAAGACTTGTTTTTATGAAAGGTGTCCAATCTAATCTATATGTACATGCTTTTTTTTTTTTTTCATGCAAAAAACGTAGCTCACACAATGCCGCATTAAATTTCTCTTTTGACACGTATGACTTAGAATTATGCCAAGAATGACTTATGTCTTCTCTAAAGGGGTTGCGACTATTTCTATTTGCTGAAATAATGTAAAGCAAACAGTCAATTGTTTCTTCTCTCAGTGGCTTACGTGTGTGACGAGAGATTTGTGGAGGCAACTGCAAACCCCCAAATAAGATCTGCAAACACTTTTGACCTTAAACAAATGAATTTCTTTATAATGACAGTCTCTCACAAAACAAATGTTAGATAAAGAAAGAGGAAAGTCAGACTCTGGGCCCTAGCCTCTATCGCCACACCTGACCTATACAATCTCATTCCTAAAGCAGCCCAAACCTGCTCTGAGACAATGTTCCTGTCATGCAGAAAAAGAGCCAATGTTCCCCAATGACTGAGTTACATCAGGTCTGGCTGCAGACTACGGCTAATTCAGTAGAAGTACCTCTGAAAAAAGAGACCATAAACTGTGGTAATAAAGGGTCCTGTTAGATAGAAATTATGCAAATATATACACTCATCGGCCCCAGTTTAACTGCAAAAAGGAATACTAACATGCAAATCAGCATTACTCAGACATAAGACATAATCACACACCTTTCATAAAAACAGTTCCCCCTATATGCATGTGTGTATTAGGGGTGTAACTGCACACAAACGTAGCAGTTCGGTACGTACCTCGGTCACGGTTCACTAGGGGGAGAAAAACAAAATTCCTTCTTATTTCTTCTTTTTTTTATTAAACATAAAATTGCTTCTTATTTAAATTTAATTAAACTCTGTTTTTAACAAATCTCTGTGTGTAAATAAATTTATTTATTATAATTAATTTTCTTAAGGATAAAAAAATCTATCTTAGCTAATGCTGTAAACTATACTGTAGGGAGCCCTTACTTGCAAATTACTATAACAATAAAGGTTACAATAAACAACAGAGCCCAAATTATAAAAATTAGTTGCTATTTATTTTTATATAGTAATAATCAACAGTTAAAAAATATTTTAAAAAAAACATATAAATTGCACATAAGGCAGGTTTTATATTATCTTTTTGTAAAGTTAATTTTAGACTCCAATTCAGTTTTGAAATATAATGATTTACACAGTGGCTGTCATAACTTGTTTTCATAACAAATGTATTTAAACATACATTAAATAGCCAAGACATTACTAACAGGTTAAGTAAATATAATGAACAGGCCAATATAGTTTATATATATATATCATGCTCAAGGCCACAAAACAATAAATAAATACAATAAACAGTTTAGTAAATTTCAGTGTTTTATTGCTTATGATTCACAATTTAAAGATTAGCTGTGGCAGTTTTTGTAATATTCAGAATATTTGCAGCAGTAAATTTACTGTGATACACAATTTTGTCGGAAAAACTGATCACCAACGTATACCAATCATTGAGTACCATCACTTTACAGTTGTAAACTACAGGGAAACAAGCAAGGTTTTTGAAGGAATATAAAATCCTTTGCACTGACTGGCCTCTAGTGGTAACATGGGAACACTACCTGTAACATTGGTCCACTGATGCACAAATGTGTTTGATAAAATCTCATCTGTTGATCAAGCTGCTATAGATACTGTTACTTTAATCTAGTGTTACTTTAACTAAAAAATCTGGTTTATGTAACTAAATGTGCAGTTCATTCACAAAATATGATATTTGTTTATATTAATTATATGACTAGAGCCCAGCCGTGGTACATACTGGTTTAAATTAATCTCTTACAATCTCTAAAGGCCAGAAAATATTTTGCAATTATAAAATATATTGCAATGATGGCATATGCAGTCAGATGAAAGACTTCATTACTAAGAAAAATTACTTTTAATTGTAATAAAAATCGACGGAAGGGGGCCAGTCGGGCCACTATTTTCAACTAAAAACTGAAAACTTTTTATGCGGTTTGGCCGTTTATTTAGGCCTACATTGGCCGTTTATTTTACAAAATATGTACAAAATTTATTTTACAAAATTTTTATATAAAAACAAATCTTTTCCAGTCAACTCGTTCATTTCGTTCGTTGAATGAACCAAATGACACGAAAAAAGATTTGTTCATTTTGATAAACGAGTTTGAACAGGAGAGTCACGAACGCTCATCACAGAACAGAGCAAGGCGACCATTTGTGCTTATAAAACTTAAACTTTGTTTTTTTTTTTTTTTAAATGAGCGATCATTTCACTTGATAAGACCCTTATTCATCGTCTGGAATCGTTTAAAGCCCTTTGAACAGTTTGCAGTTTGCACTGAAACTTTTTTTTGGACCTTGAACTGTTTGGTTCCCATTGAAGTCCATTATATGGAGAAAATCCTGCAATGTTTCATCAAAAACCTTAATTTCTTTTCGACTGAAGAAAGAAAGACGATGAGTAAATTATCAGCAAATTATTATTTTTTTTTTTTTAAAGTGAACTACTCCTTTAAGTGTTTCTTTACAAAGTGACATCACCAACTACCGGCCAGGTGTAAACAGGGCCTAAGATAAAATCTTTTAGGACAAATCCACAAGGAAAGAAGCTTAAAGAAGCAGGAGCATTCCTGCCTTGATGTTGTGTTTTGATGACAGCTCACTGTATCTTTCCGTCTCTCTGTAAGAACACCCACAGGAGGTCTAGCGTGCCGAACTGACTCTCCACAACGTCATATTTATTTTCGTTTTCAAGAAGATTATCACCAATGTGCTTTTTAATGCTACAGATTTAACACTCAACAGCAATGTGATAGACACTTGAAATATTTTTGAAAAGTGCTTGCTGTTTATGTAGCTAAAAGTGCCTTCATGCATTTATATGACGCCTGATTTATGCTTTAGTTCTAAAGGCTGAAAGGTTAGACGTATTGATCGTTATCCAGTTAACACTTTAATGCTGTAAATTTGTTTTTAAAGACCCTTAGGTATTCGGACGGCGGGCGCCCCGTCTCTCAGCTACTAAAAAGTTGTGAAATGTGACACTGAAAACTAGACCGTTGACTTTACTATCGCAGACACTTTCAGTGGCAGAAAGCATTTTCTCCATGTGGATCCTCAGAGAATAGAGTTTCTGTGCAAACAAAGTCTCAGTTGCAAGCCGGACTTAATATAGTTCTCCAGACAACCGCTGCATTCTGGCAGGAAGGCTAATGTGCCTTGAGCCGACTGCATAAAAATTGCATACTTATGAAAGGGAGTAAGGGACCACTGACAGACGGGGCAATAGATGGGCCAAATTTAAACTGGGTCGTTAGGGCGACTGCTGAGCACTCCTAGTAAATCCAATCATTTGGTAGTCAACTACAAACATTAGACTTTGGTTCCTGTGGAGGACATACTACAACATACTATCTGTTTGTTTATTGATTTATTGCAAGTTATATTATTATACTCTAAAATTGCTGGGTTGTTTTAACCCAACTTTGAGTGAAATATGGACAAACCGAGCCATCAGGTTACCTTTTTTTAATTATTTTCAACCCAACGTTTGGGTTTGTCCATATTTCACCAAAAGTTGGGTTAAAACAACCCAGCATTTTTAGAGTGTATGAATGAGTGAATAATTGACTTAAAAATGTGGTTTAAACATGGATAAGTTACCACTCACTTAAAGGGATAGTTCACTTTGAAATTAATTTTTGGTATGTTTTAGTTTACCTCAAGGGCATCCAAGATGTAGGTGTCTTTGTTTCCACAGTATTTTCAATTTTGATATTTTTAGGTCAAACCATTCATGTCTATCAGTCATATAATGCAGGTCTATGGTCACCACCTCAAAGAGCATGCACAGAGAAGTCCAAATTAAACATGATTTAATGACTCGTAAATATAAGTACACATTGATGGCCTAAGACACGAAACGAGCGGTTTGTGTATAAATACAAACAGTATTTATATCGTTTTTACCTCTTGTAACCACAGCCACAAAGCGCCCGCACCCTCAGATCACTTGGACGTGGCTGTGATTACAAGAGGTAAAAACGATATAAATACTGTTTGTATTCGCTCGTTTTGTGTCTTAGGCCATCAATTACGAGTCATTAAATCACGTTTAATTTGGACTTCTCTGTGCATGCTCTTTGAGGTGGTGACCATAGACCTCCATTATATGACTGACAGACAAGAACGGTTTGACCTAAAAATATCAAAATTGAATCTACTGCGGAAACAAAGACGCCTACATCTTGGATGCACTTGAGGTAAACTAAAACATATCAAAAATTAATTTCAAAGTGAACTATCTCTTTCATAATGTTGGGTTAATAACCCAATGAGTAACACAACTATGGGGTGGTAAAGAACCTTCCCAACTGTGGGTTGTAACCCAATGCATTGGGTTAAAAGCATTTTTGGTAAAATATAAATAAAATTAAAAAAGCATGTTTACTGTGTGCAGACAAAACCTTCTTTAAGTATCATTTTTAAAAGATTCTTACAAGGGCTGCATGAAAGTTTAATGATAATTCATACACTCTGAACAATGCTGGGTTGTTTGAACCCAAATTTGGGTCAAATATGGACAAACCCAAACGTTGTGTTGAAAAACTAAACTTCAACTTTCACTTTTAACTGTACATTTTTTAATTGCATTTTTTAACCCAACATTTGGGTTGGTCCATATTTGACCCAACATTTTTAGAGTGTACCAGAGAGGCTTTTTAATTAGCTAATTTTCACTCTCATTGACATCAATATACTGGACAAGCTGGAAAGCCCCTGCCCTGACCAATACGGGTGAATGATGAATGGCTTTGTATACAGATGGTCAAACACTCAGAGTTATCAGTGAAATACTTATCTAAGATCCCGCCTGATAAACCCTTAACACTGCTGCTGTGAACTGGAATAAACAAGATGTCTTATACCAACATTAAGAGCTGACAGCTTTAAAAGAAGTCCTTGTATTGTGTGCTTTCAGAAACACATTAAAGGAGAAGCACTTGATTAAGACACTGCAGCACTGCGATCCAATCACAACTCACAGTGCACTTATATATTATTCAAGAAAAATTGGCTGCGAATATAAGCTGTTTTCGGGTGTGTCTAACTAATCAGCTCTAAACTGTGTGAACTGCCATTTGATGATTAATAGATGACATGATTTAACACCTGGTGGATTAATACAGCCACTGAATGTAACAGTATCTGAACACACTTGAGCAGACAGGAGCCATTTAAATAGCACACTAAAATTACCCTGTTTGTGGCAGCCTGGTGTGTGTGTGTGTGTGTGTTTATTCTCATGCAACAAACACAACATGGAAAATGGTTTAGAATGTGTGAAATATATAATAACTCAAATATTCCTTCATAACATCCTGCTTAATACTATATGCCATCTTGAATGCGGCTGGTTCTGAATTGGTAATGAAGGATCTTTAGTGCTTTAAACTGGGTCAGATCTCAGACTCAGGCTGTCTTTATGGTGGTCTTCTCATTCAGCCTACAGTTGCTGAAGGAATGCAACATGATATACCAGTCCAAAACATTTGCGAGTCTTAACAGGTCTCCTGCAGGCGAATGTACTGCACAAACAAAGCCAAAAAAGTCCTTAAATCCTTAACGAATTTATGGTATAGGTAAATGTATTTAAACTTAAGGTATAGGCCTTATTGTAACAGTTAAGCTCAGGTTTGTTTTCGTTTTCACTGTTTTCTTTTCCTGTTATGCCTGCCTTAGTCCAATAAAATAAAAATAATATATATATTTTTCAACTAATTTTATTTTTTGCAGCACATGACATTGTTTTACACAACATACAACTATTATATACTGTATAGTCTATAAATACTAAAATGATGCTTTTATTGTAAAACCTTTGCTCAGATACCAGCAGATTAAAGATGGAAATGTGAAAGATGCATGCAAATAAGTTCTATACACTCTAAAACTTGCTGGGTTGTTTTAACCCAACTTTGGGTCAAATATGGACAAACCCAGCCATTGGGTTAAATTTTTAAATTACATTTTAACCCAATGTTTGGGTTAGTCCATATTTAACCCATTTTTTACTCTAATACACTCTAAAAATGCTGGGTTGTTTCAACCCAAATTTGGGTCAAATATGGACCAAAAAATGTAAAAAATACAGTTGAAAGTGAAAGTTGAAGTTGGGTTCAAATTTTAAATTACATTTTTAATCCAAAATTTGGGTGTGTCAATATTTGACCCAATTTTTGGTTGAAACAACCCAGTATTTTTTATTTAGAAGTTAGATATAAATTCTCAGTGAGTTCAAACACTGACTTTAAATAAAATAGGCATAATTTTACACAAAGCAGTATGCCATGCTAAAGAAATGTAAAAGCTTTACTGTACATATAAATCCTTATTCGTTGCTCAAGCCTACTTAATTAAATATTCATGCGAGGCCACGACCCTTCGTGCGCAATGTTCAGATAGGCAACTCATTTTTGTCTGATTCACTTTATTTAATTGACAAGTTCGTTCAAACAGAGAAGATAAATATGTTAAACATCACATTATTGTTTATTTTAATGTTTAAAAAAATCAAAATAAAATCTGTATTGTACGTTATAGTGCATCCTACTTCCGGGGAATTAACAAATGACGTATTGTCTACCGCAAAGGCGCTGTCCACCGCTGTGGTGCTGACCTTGCTCCAAAACGCACGTTTTAAGCATTAAAACGAGACTTTCCAGGGAATAGGCTAATTGAGGAAAAACGAGATTGTTTTTATAAGAAGTTAGAGACGACTGTAACTAAATGTAGCCTAACTACCAACACTTTGCCAACTCTTCAACTATTTACTTGGGCAGCTACTGCATTCACCATTGCCTCATCACTGACTGAAACATGCTGAAACTCCATTTAGAGCGTCAACCTTTCCATCACATGACGGAGAGCGACTATATGGCTGTGACAGATATTTCTATTGTTGGGTTAAGGCGGCGACACGTCAAAAGCGCGCATTTGAGCGAGAAGCTTAAGGAGGATTCATTTTTAGCACAAATGTTGTGTCGGGGGGAGTCAGCCTTGTCTGCAGTATGTAACAAAACACGCTGCACATAACATCCTCGTTCTAAAATAGCCGATTTCGCATTTCGTCATCAGCTCTAAATTTGCAGTCATACGCATTTTAAGTGACAGCGCGCAACACAACAGGCTGTGTCATGGAAGTCAGTCTCCGTTTGTCGTCGGGTAAACGCTTCCCATAGCATTATTACGGGGACATGCATGACATATTCTAGGAGAAAGTGCAGCAGGGTGAGTAGTGTCGTTTCTCTCACTGAAAGGAGGTCGCGTGAACGTCTGGCGCGCGTCTGAAATGACGTTCTCGAGTGCCACGCCGTTGCTCTCCACTGTGGGTGAGGAAGGCAGAGCAGAGCCACAACTCCACTAGGATTGGACAACGGGCAGTGCAGTGGGGATTCCTGGGGACTGGTGTCTCTCCTAAAAGAAAACTACCGCTTCATCACTAATACAGCCTATGGCAGCTTCGGAGAAAACGCTCATTTACCGGGAAGACACCGATTCGTTTAAGAACTTCCTTTCCAAACGGGACATGCGCCTGATAAACGCACAAGAAGAGTCAAATTATGTGGATCTGAACGACCTGCTGGAACTTAAACTGGATGATACCAAAACAGAGAAAGTGGCATTTACTGGAGACTCGAGTCCACTGGAAATAATTAAGGGTATCAGTGGCATGAGCGATTCACAAGGAGAGCACGAACCTCCCACTGGAAAAATACGCGAATCTACTGAAAATCAATGCGCACTGGAGGAATGCGCGGAGAAGTCGACCTCTTTTGAAACAGCAACTTCGGAAACACCTCGAGCTGATAAAACGGACTGTATCGAAAAGACGGAGCAAAAGCCCAAATCACCAAATTTGGAGGCGCAGAGCACAGGAAACGCTAACAATGAACAATACAACGAAGTTTATCTGAGCAGCAAAAGTGAATCGGACGATGAGGTCACTGTGGTGCTTTCGGATCACGACGCGCGCGAAGACGAGTCCCACTTTATCACAACCCACGAAATAGAGCTTTTGGAGTTGGACCATGATGCGGATTACGACTTTGAGACGGGATCAAGCTGGGAACTCGAGGACGATCTCCAGGTCTACTCGTTCGTCGATTATGCCTCTTTTGACAGCGATGAAACGAAAGAAGCGTGTGTGAAAAGCGACCAGGCTAATACGAGCGGAGCCGTGGTCAGCAGTAAGCCTGAAAGCAATCTCTGTGACGCGGACAAATGTGCCAGCTCAGATGAGGGCCTGTCAAAAAAGCAGATTCACCTGTCAATCAAAGCCACTTCCCGCGCTGTAAATGAGCTACGCAACATCCAAGATCACGAAAAAGACAAAAGCCGCTATGTTTTGAGAGGAGTGGATGCAAAGGGCGACAAAGCGTGTGATAACGCAAAGTGTTTCATTGCTGTGCCAGGGCGCTTGCACTTTGGCAGCAAATTGAAAAGCAAAGATGTGAACGAGTATTCCAGCGGCGCGTCCAGCGCGGTGAGCGAGCTGGATGACGCGGATAAGGAAGTGCGCAATCTCACTGCCAGGGCGTTCAAAAGTTTGGCGTATCCATATTTCAATGCCATCAACTTTAGCACCTCAAGTGAGTCTTCTGCTTCAGAGCATGGGCTGGGAATAAACAGCTGGTCGACGTTTGTTGACCTAAAGTATGGCAAGGGGCGAGATCAAAACTTAGTCGCGCACAACGGCTCCACACCCAAATTCCATTTCGCCAAAAAGAGGGACGGCAAGGGGATAACAGGCTTGACGCTGACCAGCATGCGAGCGCCCCCGGTCGAGATATTTGCACTGAACGGCAATTTAGTCGGCCACAAAAACGCATCGTCCACCACTAAAAAGATTGAGCTCATGGGGAAGTTCTCACAGGGGCAAAGTGGCCTCATAAGACTGACCGAAACGCTCAATTTTCGATGCAATGTCAAATCCGGCCAGTCTGTAAACGAAAGCGCTGGAGGATCACGTTCCACAGATGAAGTTACACACACCTTGCCAAGCGCCCAAGGGAGCGAGGCAAGCAAGCGATCCTGCAATGCAGGTGAAACCATGGAAGACACACACAAGAAATCCGTATTCGCTTCGAGTCTCCTGAAAAATGTCATTTCTAAGAAAATGCAGTTCGAGCAAGAGCGCAAAATGGAGAGGGGCGAGATATGCGAGGCGCACCACGCGCCCTCTCCGTGCTTCGCGATGCACGAGCACGAGAAAGCGGCCAAGAAAAATTCCAAAGGGCTGCAAAGGCAAAGCTCGAAATTCTCAGAAGCCGATTCCGACTTCACGATCGTCAGCGTGGACGATCTCGGCGACATAGTAGACGGCAATTCAAGCGATGCCAAAGACGACGGGCGCAACGAGGAGACTTTGACGAGTGCATCAGAAACCAATTTAGAGTCGGCGAATGATACTAAAAAAGGAGCATTCGAAGCATCCAAAAGCACACTGCTTCGAAGCCAAAATAGCGCGTTCAGATCGTGGAGGGACGGCGAGCTACTAGAGTTTCAAAAGGAACATAAAAACGTCAAAACTCTTGAGGGGAAACCGCAACGCGAGTGTCCGCGGGAAACCAACTTCTGCGTCGATTCGGCGAGCGGCAAGCCCACTAAAATGTCACATTTATTTGTGCCAAGCATACAGCTTCCGTCCTCGGAGAGGGACCTTGGGAAACCGCCGCCGAAAGTGAGTTATTCCACGCGCAATCGAGGAGAAAGCGGAGCTTTAAAGTGGCGCTCGAACACACTTTATGTGACAGACGCGACGCGCAGCGCGGTGACATCGAAGTCGCCCGAAATCAAAATAAGTCTGCGGAGTGTACGGGACAACAAAAGCGACCCGTTCAATATCGCCAAGCTGCTGACTCCCAATTTGGGCTGTAAGACAGCTGAGGACACAAGATGCCAAGCGCTCGCCACGGCTTTCAAGGGTGAGTCCTCTGACAACAAGCCTCACTTTATAGTCAGAGACATTAGAGAGAACAAGGGCAAACTACAGACCCCCATTCACCAGGTTAGAGACGTGCGTAAATTGGTTAAGAGCTCGTATCACTTTGTCTCTTTAGATAACAACGACAACAAATCTAGCAACTCGACGTCTGATGGAGAGCAGAAGACGTTAAAGCAGAGTCCTCATCTGAACTCAGCCTCTCTTTCACCCATAGTGATTAAATGCCAGTCTGTGAATACAAATAGCAATGGAAAGCAATCCGGAGATTTAATAGACCCCCCCAAGAGACGATTTCCAGAGGATATAGTTGAGGCTGACAGGTCCTCTCCTCACGTTGCTGTAGCCAACAGGCTGCCGAAACAAGAGGTCCCAACCGGGGTAAAGATTGAGGCGAGCACAAGAAAGCAAGATAAAACGAGCGACGCCAGCGAGAAAAAAGGCGAACCCAAGATGGCCAACCAAGCCGCTTTGGAAAAATTGCAAGCTGCCGTCAAAACCATGGAGCAACTGTATGTTTTTGACAAGAACGAGTGGAAGAGGAAAAAAGAACCTCGGCCGATAACAGACAGCCACGTGCTCTCGCTCATCTCCGGCGAGAAACACGCTGTTGAGGAACTGGAAAGCTATTCCCCTGCGGATAGTTTGCAAAGGCGAGATTCAATCGAGACGCCCCCTAAAAAAGTCGACAAGTCGTCATCGGCCCATCAAGAGCGAAACGGCCCTAAAGCGCTCACGGGAACGCCAAGTAAGAAGCCTCAAACACACGTTGCATCACCGGCATCTTTGAGCTTCAAGGCCTTGACACCCAAATCTCCAAAACTACCCATTTCCTTGAAGATATCTCATCCGAAGCGTGTGCTGGAAGAGCGGGAGAGGCCCAACGGAAGTGAGACTGAGTTCGCCCCTCTGCAGTTCACTTCCACAGCAGATTCGGAGAGCTACCTGACCATACCCGTGAAGCCTCACGCCACGTCCGCAGCCGGGCCGGGCAAATCCGCTGTTTATACAATCCCACCCGGAGGAGGTAAAACCCAAACGGCCAGTCCGCCGTCTTACCTGGCTCACAGTGACACCAGAAGCCGTCAATCCTTTGTCATGGAGACGCGGTCCCCGGATACCCCTACCGCCACTATTTACCACACACCCCTGCCTGTCACGATGCAAGCTGCTCAGCCTCAACTCATTTGCTTCTCTCCTTCGGTTCAACCCTCCCCCATCCCGACGGAGCACTTCCACACGACCCAAAGAAAGATGCTGCTGGATCCCACCACTGGAAGCTACTACTTGGTGGACACTCCGGTGCAACCGGCCACCAGGCGTCTGTTTGACCCGGAAACCGGGCAGTATGTGGACGTCCCAATGCCACAGCAACCCCCCATGACCCCCGTCCCGCTTCCGATATCCCCTCTCGCCCTCGGCCCGGGAGCTTACGGCCACACCTACATGTTTTACCCGGGATACATGCCAACCACGATGATCCCCGCACGCACTATTCAGTCCCAGCTCTCCATGCAATCCGAAGCAGATGATGGGGATAAATCCCATCCGCACATGGGACAGCAGGAGGAACGAGTTTACATGGAGAGCCCTTACTATATGCCATCGGGGAAGTCGTCACAAACGGCCCATGTGGCTCAACATGTTCCCGCCACCAGCAAGCAGCCCGTCATCAGCATCACCTCCCAGCAAGGGCCGAGGATCATCGCTCCCCCCTCCTTCGACGGCACCACCATGAGCTTCGTGGTGGAGCATCGGTAAAGCGTAAGTGCAAAATCATTATTTCTTCATTGTATTTGCATGCATTGAATGTTTTATAATGGGTAGGGCTTTAAAAAATGATGCACACAAAAAAAATTTGCTTATAATGCAAATCTGTCCTATAATGCTCATAATCATACACTGTTCGGTCATTGGCCAGAGGAGAACTGCCACTGTCACTGTCACTTCTGTCACTGATGGAGTTTTGGTTCCTTGCCACCGTCACCTTTTCCGCCTTTGTCGCCATTGGATTTTGGCTTGCTTAGTTGGGGACATTTAGTTCACTTTGAAATTAATTTTTGGTATGTTTTAGCTTACCTCATGGGCATCCAAGATGTAGGTGTCTTTGTTTCCACAGTAGTTTCAATTTTGATATTTTTAGGTCAAAACATTCTTGTCTGTCATATAATGCAGGTCTATGGTCACCACCTCAAAGAGCATGCACAGAGAAGTTCAAATTAAATATGATTTAATGACTCGTAAATGTAAGTACACATTGATGGTCTAAGACATGAAACGAGCGTGAGAAAATGAACAGTATTTACGTCATTTTTACCTCTTGTAACCACAGCCACAAAGCGCCCGCAGCCTCAGATCACTTGGATGTGGCTGTGGTTACAAGAGGTAAAAACGATATAAATACTGTTTGTTTTCTCACACAAACCGCTTATTTCGTGTCTTAGGCCATCAATCATTTAATCATGTTTAATTTGAACTTCTCTGTGCATGCTCTTTGAGGTGGTGACCATAGACCTGCATTATATGACTGAAAGACAAGAACAGTTTGACCTAAAAATATCAAAATTGAAACTGCTGTGGAAACAAAGACACCTGCATCTTGGATGCCCTTGAGGTAAGATAAAACATACCAAAAGTTAATTTCAAAGTGAACAAGCTTTTCAAACCTTGAACTATATTCAAGTACAGTATATACTGTACATCAGTGATGGTAATTATATGGGTACATTTAAGAGACTTTTCACCCAAAAATGAAATTTCTTTCATTATTCACTCACATTGTTGAAACCTGTATGAAAGAAAATTGAAAATAAATAACTATACAAATTAAAAGTAAATGATCTTCTTCCTTTTTTGCACTGTAAGTCTTGATGACTTCATGATTCACGTCACCCTTTTCTCTCTGGCCACAGAGAAATTACACTGTCTAATTTAGCTTTAACAGCCTTTTAGTATTTTTCTTTTTTAATTGAAAAATGACGTTGCCTTTGCTGGCAGCTTATATACATACTGGTAGGAATGTCCTTGGTTAGAACTGTTTATGTCAAAACAACATTGGACCCCATTGACTTAAAGGGATAGTTCACTTTGAATTAATTTTTGGTATGTTTTAGCTTACGTCAAGGGCATCCAAGATGTAGGTGTCTTTGTTTCTGCAGTATTTTGATATTTTTAGGTCAAACCGTTCTTGTCTGTCAGTCATATAATGGAGGTCTATGGTCACCACCTCAAAGAGCATGCACAGAGAAGTCCAAATTAAACATGATTTAATGACTCGTAAATGTAAGTACACATTGATTACCTAAGACACGGAACGAGCGGTTTGTGTGAGAAAACGAACAGTATTTATATAGTTTTTACCTCTTGTAATCACAGTCACGTCCAAGTACTCTGATGGCGCTGGAGCTTCAGTCTGCGCAAGCGCCGGAAAGCACCGGAGGTGATCTAATTATGGTTGTGAAAAAAATTCAACGTTGTCTGTTGATATATCGAAATCGTCTTCCATTGCAATTTCCTGTATATCTAAATATGTTTAGATCTTTACAGTGAAGGCTAACAGTTCTGAAATCTCTGTGTAAACAATGAGGGATGTACACGCGCGAGAGATCACTTCTGGCACTTTCCGGCGCTTGTGCAGACCGAAGCGCCTTCAGATCACTTGGACGTTGCTGTGGTTACAAGAGGTAAAAAATATATAAATACCATTCGTTTTCTCACACAAACCGCTCGTTTTGTGTCTTAGGCCATCAATGTGTACTTACAACTACAAGTCATTAAATCATGTTTAATTTGGACTTCTCTGTGCATGCTCTTTGAGGTGGTGACCATAGACCTCCATTATATGACTGACAGACAAGAATGGTTTGACCTAAAATACCAAAATTGAAAATACTGCGGAAACAAAGACACCTGCATCTTGGATGCCCTTGAGGTAAGCTAAAACATACCAAAAATGTGTTTCAAATCATCTTAGATTCTCATAAGCTAATGTAAAGAACAATTGATATATATATATATATATATATATATATATATATATCCCTTAAATAAGTTTTGGATCAGACCTGTAGACATATCATTGCCATTATGTTTATTAATTTGAATTACTTAACTTAAGCAGTCATAAAACAATTAATATGTATAAGAATTACCTCCCCATGACCATCTGGGTAAAATATGGACAAATCCAAATGTTGGGTTAAAAATATAATTAAAAACTGTACAATTGAAAGTGAAAGTCTTAAGTTGGGTTAAAATTTGAAATGACATTTTTAAGAAAGAAAGACATGGACATCTTGGATGACATGGGGGTGAGTAAATTATCAGCAAAAGTTTTCTGAAAAGTGAACTACTCCTTTAAGTAGCTACAGTAACGAAGTAAAGCTAACTCGCTGTCCAGCACTGCATAAATGAAGTTAGATGCCTTACATTAATCCCATGTGCGACCTTCACTATTTTGTTTATATGGTTATAAATAAAAATGATTTTATCTTAACACCTCCCGCTCAAGTCATAAAATAGCACCGCCGTAAAAATGCATGACTACTGTTCTATTTCCTCAAGAGCCACTGTGTGTGTATGGAATGGGCGGTGATACGTCCAGCCCTATAAAGAGCGTGGCGTGGCGTGGCGTCCCGTGGGCAGAAGGGAAGAGGCGTGGCATTGTTAGCATAGCGGTGGGAGGAGAGAAAGGTCAGCCAGTTTGAGGCATGTGTTTGTGCTGATACAGTGTTGTGCCAGCTGCTGCTGGATATCAAGACTCATCGTCCTGAGATTCCTGGGGCGCGGGCAGGTCACCTTTTTATAGGACGGCCTTATGTTAAAGGGAAAGACCCAGAGGCGGGCCAGAAGCTTTGGCTGAGGGATATTATACAAACAAATCAGCTAGCGTGCGAACGGCCCGCGCAGAGAGTAATGTAAGATGCCTTAACTGCAATATTTTCATGAGCAATAATCCTGCTATTAGCAAGCAGACGATGGTTTTAGAGACACTAAATAACACTTATATAACTAACCTGTTGGCTGATAGCTGTGTCCGCAGTGCTGACAGAAGAAGTTTTTAATATTGTTCTTGTTTTGTTTCACACAGGAGCCACGTGACATCACCTTGTCTCTTCTGTTTTTTTTTTGTTTTTTTTTTTGCTGAATTTATCACTGTATTTGGGAATCTCCGTCATCATGAAATCCCCCCCACTCTTCTCCCATTATTATCTGTGGTCTGCTTGTTTAATGCCGTTTTTCCCACTTGCTTTGTTCTTGTGTTATAACTTTTTTTCTGTCTGCTTGTCAAATCTTTATGAAAGTTGATCTGCATTGGATCTTTTTTTTTTTTTCAAAGGGTAGTTGAATTCATGTGCATTTGCTGGATACATTATTGTAAAAAATCACTTTAAGCACCCTCAGAATGATGTCAGATTATTAGGTTAAAGAGAACTTGGTAACACTTTTCTTAAAGCCTTTATATGCTATATATATATATATATATATATATATATATATATATATATATATATATATATATATATAATTTGTTTTTAAGGCATTGTATGCAATGCATTTAGCTGTTGATTAACAGTAATTCGTGAAAAAAGAAAATGCCCCAGCATGCATTCATTTTATTGCACAATTCTGACTACAGTATTGTATTGTAAAAATACTCAGCTCAGATTAAATTATTTAGCCTATTAAAAAAAGATACAACCTTTGGTGCATTAGTAAATGTTGATATTAACATTAATGCTGCAAGTTTTGGTAACTAACTAATGTTAACAAATGTAACCTTATTGTAGTGTTTCTGTTACAATTATTTATGAAAATGTACATTATTACAATACATAAAGGTTTTAAGTAAAGTGTTACCTATAGCTTTTTAAATTATGACTGCTAAGGATGTAATTATATTAATATTCTGGCAATAATTATTTTCATGCTATGGCTGCTAACAGCCAATATTAGAGCTCTACTTTAGCCAAATATTTGTTGTCTAAAAATATAGTGCTAAATAAAACCTATTATTTTAAATGCTACAAATGAATTTTGGCATCATAATGTAACAGCACGAAAAATATATATTCATGTTAAGATTTACTAAAGATCATTACATTTAACAGTAATACATTATTAGTGTTTTCAGTGAACTATGCAATCTAAATGTAAAATAGGCCAGGTTTGTGCACAATTATATATCTGTATATAATTCAATATATATATGAAGAGTTTTAAATTTTCTTTTAGAATGATCATTTTTTATCAATCTTGTATATTTAAGTTCAGTAATTTCACTTAAATGGCAATGAAGATTACGTGTTAATTGCCATTTAAGTGAAATTACTGAACTTACATATACAAGCTTAATAAAAAATGATAATTCTAAGAAAATTTCTAATGGCACTTAGAGGCTTTTGCATCTGAACTCCTCATATATACAATATCAACCATATAAATAGTAAGTTAAATTGATACATGTTAAGGTTCTCTACAAAAAAAAAAAACACAGCAAATCTCTCCTGGTTTCCATCTTTCCTTGACTGAAGTTCTTCTCCTGACCTTGATTCTCAACACTCTTCATTGAGAGGTGTTCAGTGAGCTTAACAAATTACATTATACATTTTATATTGTATATTTTTGTGATTTTTTTAGTTTGTTTTTTTCTTTCTGGTATTGAATAGACCACCATTAAACACACAAATGTGTGGCGATGTGGTGAACAAAGTGTTTTAGGGGATGGTATTTCCTCTATTACTCACAGTACCAGTATAGCATGAGTGTGTGAGAGAATGTGTTTACCAAGTCGGTTTGATTTGGTATTGCAGTTTCATTGCTTTTGGATGCAGTGTTAATGGATCAAGGTCAGGTGAATTGATTTCAGGTGAAGAAATGAAAGATATTAGAAGGGATTTCTTGTATTTTGAATACAGAAACTGTTATACTAAACAGTTTACAAGATGTAGCTTTAGACAGCGTTTGACTGTACCTCAATTTCAAAATGCACAGTGCTGGGTAGTAATTGATTATGATTATGGCATCTATGTATTTATATATATATATATATATATATATATATTAGGGCTGTGCAAAAGTTAATTGCGATTAATCGCATCCAAAATAAAAGTCTGTGTTTACATAGTATATTTGTGTGTGCTGTATATAATTATTTTGTATATATAAATACACACACATGCATGTATATGTTTCAGAAAATGTGTTATTCCTATATAAAATATTTATATTTATATAATATAGATTATGTATTTATATATATATATATACAGAATTTAAGCGCAAATAATTCTTAAATATATACATGCATGCATAGGTATTTATATAAACAAAATAATTATATATAGCACACTCAAATATATTATGTAAAACAGACTTTTATTTTGGATGCGATTAATCGCAATTAACTTTTGCACAGCCCTAATATATATATGAAGAAGCTGTCCACACTGGTCGCGACAAAGCAAATTTGTCCTTCGTATCAAATTTAAGTACGTCTCAAATGTAAGTTTATCGTCCGGAGGTTGTCGCATTGCTCCATGTCACATCCAGTGTAGACAGCATCACTTATTATAATGGCTAATGGGTTTTATTCGCTTTTTCACGTCTTTAAGATGAGCTGACAAAATTGACATTCTTTATAACTGACATTATTCTGAACCTTTTAATAACAAAGGCCTTACATTTAGATCCTCTGTTATATTGTTTTTGTTTTGCTTTTTTTGATGCACATGGGAAGTTTTTAATAACTCTTGTTTTAGTATTCTTGTGAATTCATTCATTATTTCAGCTGTTGGAGCTGCTGGCCAGTCCGTTAAGCTGCCTTTTTCAAAGTTTGGTGTGGCGTTGTCATTAAATTAATGAGAATATCATTTCGGCGTGTTTAATTTCAGTGACAAGGTGTACTTAAAGGTTTTTTTTTAAATAATAATAAAAAAGAATAAATATGTGAAATACCTATCACGACAAAGTAAATATGTGAAAATGTTTTTGTTTGGTATGTGCTATATGTTGGTTTTGTTTGTAATCAGAAGTCACTTGATGTCATAAAATGACATTAAATGTTCCTGTAATGCCATTGTTTAATAATAAGCAATCACTGTTTTACGAGCGACACTTGATAAATGATGAGACTGACATGAGGACAAAGTTATGTTACAATGGTTAGAAGTATGTGTGAAGATGGACGGGCGACGTATTGGATGAGGATACGCATTATAGCGTCTTGGAAAGAATAAAGACTGAGATTCAAAGCAAAGAGATGCAAAAAGGGTGAAATGTTCTCTGGTTTGAAGTTACAGGAAAAATAAAAATTGTACTTCAGCATTTTGTTGTTGTTTCCTTTTCCTACTTGTCATACACTTTTCCAAAGACATAACTACATTTTTAAATTAAAGTAGTAGTAAGTAATTTGCTAAATGATCCAATGAGTTCACTGTACAAAAAATAATTAAGGTAAATCAACTTGGATGTTTAAGTCATTTCAGCTTAAAATACATTAAACTGATTTTAAAAATAGTTTAATCTTTTTTAAGGTGAAAATTTAGTTTAGTTAGTATTAAAAACATTTGTTGTCATAACTTATTGAGAGCCCAGTTTATTTTAGAGCTCATATCAGTTGTTATTACAATGGCATTTAAAGAATGAGTCCAGCAAACCAGCTGTACAAAGTATTTTAACCATATTTAGAGATCCACGTTAAGCGCATTGACAGCAATCCTCTGTAAAGTGCTTACATCGGGGGAATTAATATAGGAAGCAACAAATCCATATGCTAATATGTGTTGCAAAGTGCTAATGTGAAAGGTGATAGTCTGGTAGTTAAAAGTCTGTCACACATTACTATGCAGCAATGGGAACGTAAACTTCCATATTAGCTGTGACTCTACTCAGGTGACATGAGCTCTGAATCAAGACGAACATCTGTTATATATCATTTTAATTCACTGACTTATGAATGCATTTCCATGAATGATGTGTAAGTAACTTTTTTTTGTGCTGACGAACATTATCAAAGACCAGATATGAACTAAACATTTTAATAACGTTACTGAAAGAACTGCTCATATTTCGAGAACGTAACTTGTCAATGTTCTGAGAATGTATGTCCAGGCAAAGTTCACGGTTAGTTTTGTGTGCCTTTTTTTCGCCCAGTGCTACATTAAAAGCACTGTTACCATGTAATGTGCATGGCAGAATATTTCAGCTGACCACCTGTGCATGAAACATAATATGTGTTACATTATATGTTGGGCGGCCGGTATTTTGCCTTCCATGCTGTCAGACATACATCATACATCACATACATCAAAATAACAATATTTGCATTATAAACAACTATTGTTATGGTTTCAACACCAACCCTGTTTTTGTCATAATTCTTAGAATTGTAAAAGAGACATTTTTAGTACTATAAGCATTTGCCTTTGAAAATGTATAGGTCCATAGTTTAACAATAAGCATTTCTTAATGTTATACTTCCTAGTTTAAGTGTACATTTATATAGAATATACAATTTATGACGACTCATGGGAGATTCAAGACCATTCTTACACATCCAGAAAAACGTGTAAAAGATTACAGATTTCTAAAAACAAGTATTATATACAAAGGTTAACACATATAAACTCAGAACAGATGTTATCAACCTACAGTAGGCTCATCATTACAGAGATTTCTCATCTCATGCCTGAATGTCTTAACTTGCCCTCAACAACATGGCGGACTGTTGATGTTCCCACGCTGAGCGAGTCGCTTTAAAATGACGTAGCATAAAGCACACGATGACAGCCCTTCTGGAAAGACAGCAGTTTAGAGGTAGTTTTCTCTTTTATACCTGCAATTCTGCTATTTTATGTAAATTAACAGTATTATATGTGCCGTTTTATAAGGTATGTCGCATGCTTGTTTTATGGTCCCCCTGATGTTTTGCGTCATCATTTTGACATAGAGACTCTGAAAACATCTGATGATATTAAGTTAACCTGTATCATAAGACGTAGATATCTTACGTTAACCTGTATCGTATTCGTAACGTTAATATCTTAAGTTAACACATGTATTGTATGTCAAATAATATGGAAGTCATAGGCTATCTTTATACAATAAAATAACTGTTTTGATACCACAGACAAAAGTGACACAAAGCTTGTAAGTTGCCGTCTTTGTTTGAAAGCTTTTCTAGGCATCATAGTCGCGGTTAAACGCGGATACGGTAACCACAAGGGTGTCAAAATTTGACCAGATTTTGTTACATCGGTGTGTGTATGTATTTATTGTTTGTTTGATTACTGCTCGGGATGCCGAATCATTTCAGTGAATCGAATCTTTTGAATCAGTTCATTTCACGGTTTCGACCCGTGGTCCTTTCAAGTCATAGATTGAACCATTCACTTCCTACTATCCTTTGGTAAAATATGCATACATAAGGCTCCAGAAAGTGTTTACTTTACACCACATATTTGATATTTTCTTTTTAACAAATGATTTTTTTCCTAACTACATCCTTAGGAATTTTTCATTGATTTTTCTGTCATTTATACACCTTTCTACTGGAGATAATCCATATCTGTTGTATTTATTAAAAAAAAAAAACAATCACTCAATATTTTTTGCTACTCCAGTGTTTTCAGATTAAATGGCTACTGATATGGCCAATGCACCTGCAGTGCAGGAGAGGAGCCATGAATGTGCTAACAATGAAAACGAATCGACAAAGGATGAAAATGAGACCGTACAGACTGGAGAAACTGAAACACTGTCTAAAAGACAAAGGAAGAAACTTCTCAAGAGTCAACAATGGGAAGAACAAAGAGAACTTCGCAAGTAAGCCGTGTTATTTTAATATTATTTATGTATACTTACAGTTTTTGTCCATATTCTGAATGAGGAATAATTTTAATTGATTGGCATTTATTATATGGCATTTAAAAAAAAACATTTAATGCAAGGAAGGAACCATTCAAAATGATGAAACAAGACAAAACTCTTTGCTCTACTAACACATGGCCGAGCTATAATTTAGGGTATGTTTCACATCAGCAAAAAAAGTGTAAAAACAATATGCTTTTAATAGTTCAGTGTAATGTATTTGCTAGTTGCAAAGCATAATTAATAAAGACTTTGTATCTTTATATTAATGTACAGACAGAAGCGGAAAGAGAGAAAACAGCAGAGGAAGCTGGAGAGACAAGCGCAGGCTGACGACGGAGTGGAGTGGACGGGGAAGAAGCGTTTGCGCAGGTCGGCAGAGCCCAGCTCGCTCAGACTGGTCATAGACTGCAGCTTTGATAACCTCATGCTGCTCAAGGTAAGCTGGAGTGTCTCACAACTTCTTTTGCTTACTTTCATAATGCTATCTAGCTGTTGCACTAAACAAATCTTGTTGAGAGGTGATTTAAAGGAGTGGTTCACTTTTGAAAAAACTTTTGCTGATAATTTATTAACCCCCATGTCATCCAAGATGTCCACGTCTTTCTTTCTTCAGTCGAAAAAAAATTAAGGTTTTTGATGAAAACATTCCAGGATTTTTCTCCATATAATGGACTTCAATGGGAACCAAACGGTGCAAGGTCCAAATGAAAGTTTCAGTGCAAACTGTTGAAAGGGCTTTAAACGATTCCAGACGATGATTAAGGGTCTTATCAAGTGAAACGATCGCTCATTTAAAAAAAACAAAAAACAAAGTTTAAGTTTTATAAGCTCAAATGGTCGCCTTGCTCTGTTCTGTGATGCGCGTTCGTGACTCTCCTGTTCGAACTCGTTCATGAAAATTAACTAATCTTTTTCAAAGTCAATTCATTAATTTCGTTCGTTGAATCAACCAAATCACACAAAAAAAGATTTGTTCATTTTGATGAACGAGTTCGAACAGGAAAGTCACGAACGCACATCACAGAACAGAGCAAGGTGACCATTTGAGCTTAAACTTAAACTTTTTTTTTTTTTTTAAATGAGTGATCGTTTCGCTTGATAATTCCCTTAATCATCGTCTGGAATCGTTCAAAGCTCTTTCAACAGTTTGCAGTTTGCACTGAAACTGTCTTGGACCTTGAATTGTTTGGTTCCCATTGAAGTCCATTATATGGAGAAAAATCCTGGAATGTTTTCATCAAAAACCTTAATTTCTTTTCGACTGAAGAAAGAAAGACATGGACATCTTGGATGACATGGGGGTGAGTAAACTATCAGCAAAAGTTTTTTTTTTAAAGTGAACTACTCCTTTAAGGAACCTAATTAAACTTATTTCCTATTGTGTAGGATGTAAAGAAACTTCACAAACAGATTCAGAGGTCCTATGCTGAGAACAGACGCACCCTCCACCCTGTACAGGCATGTTTCCTTCATATATATATATATATATATATATATATACAGTATATATACACTATATACTGTGTGTGTATTAGTAAATGTGATCTTTAAATTCAACAGCCTTTTTTTATATTCACAGTTTTACCTTACAAGTCATGGTGGTCAGTTGAAGCAAATCATGGATGAAATTAACAAAGGCTGGGTCAACTGGAAGGTAAGATGTGAAATTACACTACTTATAATAAATAGGCTCCAGAGGCGTGCGACCTCTGACATATATAACAATTGTAAGTCGCTTTGGATAAAAGCGTCAGCTAAATGAATAAATGTAAATGTTAATATTACAGTTTATTTATTTTTTACACACTCTTGTAGTCATCTGATATGAATACATAATTCATGCATGAATTTATACGTGAATTCGTGATAATTCATGTACCCTTACCGTAAAGTGTTACCAAAATGTCTTCATAGTTTCCACGATTGGGCTTTATTTATTTATTTTATTATTTAATTTTTGCGTCAGATACCAATAACATTGAAATGAAATGAAAGAATGTGAAAGATTTTTGTGCAAACAATAACTCAGGTTGGTTAAAAAACACAGGAGGAGAAGCTTTATGATAATACAACATCAGCAAATAACAATTTGCATTCGGACAGAGTTTGATTTCTCAGAGGACCGTTGAGTTTGTCGAAAAACAGTAGGTGATTTTTACCTGGAAGTTTTATTGAGGTTGTGTGAGGAAAAACACAGACATTACAGATTCGGACTGGATTAAAATCACAAAGTACACTCTTAGAAGAAAAGGTTCTATATTTCTCGAGGGGCGGCAGTGGCTCAGTGGTTCATGTGGGTTGTCAACGAATCGAAAGGTTGGTGGTTCAATCCTCGGTTCCACCTGACCAAGTGTCGAGGTGTCCATGAGCAAGACACCTAACCCCAGCTGCTCCCGACGAGCTGGATGGCGCCTTGCATGGCTGACACCGCCGTCGGTGTGTGAATGAGTGTATGAATGGGTGAATGTGAGGCAAATGTAAAGCGCTTTGGTGGCCATTAGGTCTATAAAGGCGCTATATAAATGCAGTCCATTTACCATTTATATAGAACCTGAAAAGGTTCTATCAGCGCTACGTATTTGGAACCCCTAAAAGGTTCTATACACTCTTTAAAAAAGGGTTCCTCTGGGTTCTATATAGAACCCTGGGGTTCCATACTTGGCCAATAGAACCTTTTACCAAAAAAAAAATGGTTCTATATAGAACCATTTTGGAGTTCCATATATGAAGCGGGGGATGGAACCATTTCTGGTTCTAAATAGAAGTGTGTGAAACTGGTTCTAAGAGTGTGTGAAACACGAATTTCTCTAACGTCCTTCATTAAAACTAGTCTCACACGAATAGGGCTTTTTCAAATGCTCAAAACTCTTCTGTGTTCTTGAGTTGACAGTCTTTTGTATATTTATATATTAAACCCACCTGTCACCCACACGAGAACTCATTTACTGTGCACAAATCATCATTCTCAATGCTGAATTTTGCCTGAAAGGGGATTAGCTACAGTATAGACCTTGTGCGTCAGAGAAACAAGAGCACAGCCATCTTTCGAATTTTGTCTTTTGTCTTTAGTTTTTGCGATCGCTTTGTATATTTCTGTCATCGCTGTCGAAGAGTAATTAGCTGGTGAAGTGGATTTACTTAATTGTAGAGTTAAAGGAGTTCAAGGTGTCCACGTCTTTTTTCTTCAGTCGAAAAGCAATTAAGGTTTTTGATGAAAATATTTCCAGGATTTTCTCCGTATAATGCACCTAATTGGGAACCAAACGGTTCAAGGTCCAAATGAGAGTTTCAGTCCAGCTTCAAAGGGCTTTAAACGACACCAGACGATGAATAGGGGTCTTATTTAGGACCCTTTGAGTCATGACTCGAAAAAAGATTCGTTCATTTTGCTGAACGAGTCTGAACAGGAGAGTCACAAACGCTCTTCACAGAACAGAGCAAGGCGAGCATTTGTGCTTATAAAACTTAAACTTTTTTTATTTATTTTTTGAAATGAGCGACTGTTTCGCTAGATAAGACCCTTATTCGTCGTCTGGTGTCGTTTAAAGCCCTTTGAAGCTGCACTGAAACTCTCATTTGGACCTTGTACCGTTTGGTTCCCATTGAAGTCCATTTAATATGGAGAAAATCCCGGAAATATTTTCATCAAAAACCTTCATTTCTTTTTGACTGAAGAAAGAAAGACACAGATATCTTGGATGACATGGGGGTGAGTAAGTTATCAGCAAAATATTTTTTATAAGTGAACTACTCCTTTAACGGATCTCGAAACAAATTTTAAAACGAGCAGCATATTCATAAATCCGTAAGATCTTACCTTAAAGCTGTGGGAATACAAACCGAAACACAACAAGCGCAGTGCTGAAAAGGGGCGGGGCTACAAAAGGTCTTTATGAGTAAATTTGATGTTTGAATGTTAATAGAAAGCGACACCTTTAACAAATGCAAATTTAATTGTGTGTGGTGTAGGATGTCCATGTCAAGCCTGAAGCGTTTCATGAAATCCTAAGCAAGGACGACCTCGTCTACCTCACGTCTGATTCTCCCAATGTGCTGCAAGAGCTGGATGAAGCCAAAGCCTATGTGATTGGAGGTCTGGTGGACCACAACCACCATAAGGTGAGTGGCTTGATACAGTTAGACCTGATAAAGGACTTTTCAGTGAAATGATTATTTGTGTAAGTAATTTCACAGGAGGATTTTATTCTGAGATGAGTATAGGGTGGCACTTGTCATAATGTTTAAGTTTTTTACCTTGAAGTCATTACAAGCTCTTGGTTTTGGGGAATTCCAATGCTTTATTACAGGGAATCACATTTGGTCGAGCCCAAGAGCTTGGCATTGCTCACGCTCAGCTTCCGCTGGGCAGTTTCGTCAAGATGAATAGCCGCAAGGTGCTGGCTGTCAATCATGGTGAGATGCCCTTTCTTACATTCTCTTTAGTCCCTGTTTTGGTCGATCGGATCACAAGTAGACGAGGGAGACATTCCCATTTACACCTGGTGTTTTAATCCATCTCTTTTGTCCACTTTAAAGCACTTCTGTCCTGATTTTTCGAGGGAAGTGTGAGTGTCTATGGGTGGGTAATTGTTACGGGCCTTTATTTCAATCTAATGGACGATATAAACTCACACAATTTGCAAATGAACGCGAAAGGAGACGATAAAGAAACATACAGAGAGCATTAGCTTCCCTTTCTGCTCTGACAGCCACAAGACCAGCCGTGTTAGAAATCAGGAATGGCGAGAGAACATTGTGCTTGGTACATTTTTCGCCTTGGGTCTCCAGCTAAAGTTTAAATCCCGTCTGGCTAGGGCACTTTCCATAATATTTACTTAATAGTTCAGGAAGCGGTCAGTAGAGGGTCTTTTGTGGCTGTTTAAACACATTCAACCACATGCACGTAAACACTACGAACGCAATCCGGTCAAATGCATTTTCGACTACCTCTGGAAGTGTTCAAAAGTGGACAAGCTCAAACGTTTTAGACCCGTTTACACCTGTATTTAGCGTCGTCCACTTGTGATCGGATTGATGAAAACACTTCTTAACCCTCAGGTGCTCTTCGTTTCGGAGTCACATTTGTTATCTTCCCGGTCAAAAGTGACCGGACACCTAAAAATTTAATTTCCTCCATCCCAGTAAAACCAATGCAATTTATTTTTGTTCTATAATATTTATTCTTTGTAATTTAGTATTTTGAGACAATTTGATTTAATTTATTAATATTTATGCAATATTTATGGTCTATTTTTGCCATGGAAAAATATATATATTTATATATACATTATTTTTTTCAAACAATTATTAATGCGGTATTAAAAATATTTTTTGAAGAAAATTAGCACCATCTGGTTACAGTATAGAGAAAAAGTGTAGAATCATGGTGACATATACAGCTCTCTATGGAGAAGCATGTAAATTCCCCAGATGTTTATGAACACTTTTTTTTTTTTTGTGGATTTGAATATATCGTTGAAACAATTCCAAAAACTCATTTCCTATAAAAAATGTATTTCCTATGGGTCGGTCATTTTTGACTGAAGGCCACAAGTGTGACTATTTTTTTAAGACCACTTAGCATGCTCGGATCATGACCTCAATTTTTTTTTGGATTCACATACATAATGCCATAAAAGTCACCAAGTTTGTAACATTTGTAACATTCCGATTGTAACATTCCGATGAAGCTGTGATTTTTAAAATTTCAAAACAGAAATTTTTTCGGTCAGAAATGACCGAAGAGCACCTGTGCCAGGTGTAAACGGGTATCCATTCAAATGACACTTCTGTATTGTATGGAGGTCTCTGCAATGAAAGAAAAAAGTAATTGTATTTTTATTATAACTCAGACATTATAACTCAATTGAGAGTTTATATCCCGCAATTCTGACTTTTTTCCTTCTGTTATGAAGTCAGAATTGTGAGACAACTGGCAAACAAGAGAAACAGTTTACAGAATTGAGATGTAACAGAATTGAGATATGAGGGGTAAACTCCTAATTGCGAGATATAAATGAACTCACGATTGTGAGGGAAAAAAAGTCAGAATTGAAAAAATTAAAAAAAATGATTCTGAGGTGGAAACTTCCATAATTATATACAAACTACTTTTAAGTTTTACTGCTGCGAATTAAACAATAATTTTCCCTCTTGCTGCAGTTTTTGAGATCATCCTAGCATTCCTGGAGAAACGAGACTGGCAGGAAGCTTTCTTTACGGTTTTGCCACAGAGGAAGGGAGCTGTGCCAGTGGGCCAAGAGGACAAGCTCGGAGAGGGCAATGATGAGGAAGACTCTGATGAAGACTCGGATACAGAACAGACAACCTCAGAAAAGGGAACGGACTCAAAGGACCAATCAGAGAGCAAACAAGAAGAGCACAAACCTCTGCTAAACCAATCAGATTCCTGCGAGCGAAACACGGCATAGAGAGACGTAACATATTTATGCCATTTCATCTTTTTTTATTTTTTTGCTAATTTTTATTTGTTTTTTTTCCTTTTAGTTTAACATCTCAATTTGAGGTTTGAGATGGTGTGGACTTGAAGGTGTTTTTGTCAAAACATTTCATGAGAAAAAAAAAATTAGAAAGTACCTTTTTTTCAATCTTTTCCATTAAAAAACAAGCAACAAACACTGATGTGTAGATACTGTGAAAAGAAATAAACAATTACAATATTACTTGTTTTTAGAACAATCCGCCTTTTATTTTATTTATTATTAACCAGATGATGTAGAGAAGATTTGCTATGTCATCCTAAATTGCATTCCTATAATGAAAAGGATAAATGACTAAATAATGTGTTTTGATTATCTGAGAAACAGAGTTTGCGTATTAGCCGTTTTTGATGTTCTGCCACAGTGGGATTTGTGGGCCAAGAGAACAAGCTCGGACACGGCAAGACTCCCGATCCCAGAAAAGAGACCAATCAGACAGCAAAAGGGAGGTACACAAAACTCTGTTAAACCTATCATATTCCAGTGAGAGGGAAATAACAGGTTGGGCGAAACTTGATATTCAGTCTCTTTTTGCCAGTTTTGTTCAGTTTAAGTTTAATGAAATCTCACATGTGTTTGGATGTTCTTGTTGAGGAAAATTTGAAATGTAACACATATGAATGTAGTGATGGTCTACACACATACTATGTTTGATCTATTGTAGGGCTGTCAAACGATTAATCGCGATTGATCTCATCCAAAATAAAAGTTTGTGTTTACATAATATATGTGGGTGCACTCTAATTATTTTATATATATAATACACACACATACTTGTATATATTTAAGAAATATTTTCATATATATATATACTGTATATAGATTTATATATAATTTATTTTATATATAAATCAATATTTTATATATAAATAATTTTTTTTCTTAAATTTACATGCATGTGTGTATATATATATATATATATATATATATATACACACACACACACACACAAAATCATTATACACAGTGCACCCGCATATATTATGTAAATACAAACTTTTATTTTGGATGCGATTAATCGTTTGACAGCCCTACTTCTAACACTATAGTAATAGACCAAAACGTAGAGGGCATTAATGTAGAGTTAAATGTTAAAATATTGATTATTGTGAATCAATCTAATACATAAGTGTGTAACATGCTTCATGCTTTTGAAAACTACTCAAATTGTCCCCTAGATGTCACTATACACATACACTTGGTTTCATCACTTATCTAATAAATATCTTATATATATATATATATATATATATTATACACAGACATATATAATCAATATAAGATTTAAAAAAAAAAACTCTTGCAGTTCTTGATTCAGTTCAGTTTTATCTCTAATTCTTTTCACAATAAATCTTGATTTCTTTAATTAAATATTTTTTTCTGATATTTTCTATTTCTCCATTAAATAACTGTTTCACAATATTGACACAGCATTACAGATAGCAAAACACTTAATAGTAGTATTAATGTGTTAAACTTTTAATTAATTAAAATTAAATTAAAGAGGCCGCATCAATGAAAATTTGTGGACATTTAGGTCACTCAATCTTATACAATCATGGACTGAGATGATAATCACAGTGTGTTGTCTTTATGAAAGCTTTCTTTATGGTAAATAACTCTTTTTCGACTCGAACCCTGGTTTGGAACGCTACTCCGTTAAAGACAGCAGAAGTGCCCGGGGCTTTAACTGTTTTCAGGAGGGAGAACAGGTTTACAGTTTTGGTGCTTGCTTTCCATCAAGACAGGAATGCAACTAGATACATTACATGGCAGTTCAGGTTAGATCCAAGATAAATAACCATGTTGCCATTCAGGACACATTCAAATTATGTCAAAAGTTAATCATATATGCTGTATAGTAGCTCATCCCACATGGTTTGATTCCTAAAAGCTTATTGCTAGGAAACGGTCTGGTTTCACAGACAAGGCTTAGATTAAACCAGGATTAGGCCTTAGTTAATTGTAATGAAAAAACAACATTACTGGTGTGCGTCTTGAGACAAAACAATGGCACTGACATATTTTCAGAAATATCTGTGCAAGTTGCTTTCAGTTAAAGAATTAGTTCACTTTAAAAAAAAAACTTTTGCTGATAATTTACTCACCCCCATGTCATCCAAGATGTCCACGTCTTTCTTTCTTAAGTCGAAAAGAAATTAAGGTTTTTGATGAAAACATTCCTGGATTTTCTCCATATAATGGACTTCAATGGGAACCAAACGGAAAAACTGTCTTATCGGTCCCTTCGAATCATGACTCGAAAAGATTTGTTCATTTTGATGAACGAGTTTGAAAAGCAGAGTCACAAACGCGCATCACAGAACAGAGCAAGGCGAGCATTTGTGCTTATAAAACTTAAACTCTTTTTATTTATTTTTTAAATGACCGATCGTTTCGCTAGATAAGACCCTTATTCATCATCGTCTGGTGTCGTTTAAAGCCCTTTGAAGCTGCATTGAAACTCTCATTTGGACCTTGAACCGTTTGGTTCCCATTGAAGTCCATTATATGGAGAAAATTCTGGAATGTTTTCATCAAAAACCTTAATTTCTTTTCGAATGAAGAAAGAAAAACGTGGACATCTTGGATGACATGGGGGTGAGTAAATTATCAGCAAAAGTTTTTTAAAGTGAACTACTCATTTAAAGAGCTCAAACATGCATTTTAGTCCAGGATTAAGCCTGGACTAAAATTTTACCTTGCCTGTAAAATCAGGGGTAAACGTTTTAGAACAATGTCTTGCTGCTGAACCAATGAAATTACATTAGGAACATTCACTTTAAGGGAAAAAAAAACACCCTAAGTTATATCTATAGATCTTGTATAAGACAGTTTTCAAAAGGATCAATATTTATTTAGGCTAGATTTTTTGGGCGTAATATCAATGGCGTAATATGGTGTCCCAGACTAAACGGTTTTTCACAAAACATTAGGGGCAATAATCTCCAGATAACCACGTGAGCTCGGCAATTAAAGATCCCAAGCGATTAAGCAATTAGACAATATTAAACCAGCTTGATTGAATCATCCGATTGGGAAGAAACACCCGGATTAAAAACTGGAAAGTTGAGTTGCGCGTAAGAACATGTGCGCGACTGCGCAATACAGAACTGTCTTCTCCAACAGGTGCCTTTCCTGAGAGATCTGCTCTCTCACAGCTATTTCTCGGCACAACAACAATGGAAATACTTTGTTTTCCCTCCTAACATGTCGTAGATCTTAAAATCGAAAACACCTTAAACTGGAGTAAAAACTTTTGTTCGCTCACTTGAGGATTTACGCATGGAGAAATGTTCACTTTTATGGATATAATCCATAAACATTTTATTAATTGATATCGTTTCCTCTTTCTTTCTTTCTTTTTTTTTGTAGGCTACTTCAAATGAATAAGTCGATATATCTCAGATGCTAAACACAGAGTGATTTTGTTTTTCTGCACTGGATCTCCACAACGTGATCTTCATTATATATGGGAGTCTCCTTTCCTCTTCTCCAACATCTATGATCGATTGGATTGATTGGGAATACAACTACCCCCTTGACAGGGACACTGTTCTGATCTTTTAATAATGACCATCACATTGAGATCGCCAAACTGATAACTTGGGCTCAAGGTGAAAGTCTGAACTGGAGGACGATATGAAGACAGTTTCATATATTCTTGCTGCGATGATCTTCTGGAACTCAGGTGAGCCATTTCATATTTCATATAGGGCTACATTGCGGGTGCAACTGTAAATGTTTAAAAACTTGTTGTAGGATTTGGAGTTAAACTTATTGGGAAAGAACTTCACAACACGTTACGGTTGTCTAATATTACAGGAAGAACTGGTTCTTGTGACAAACTGAGTGTGATTCAGTGTGACAGACAGGCGCTCCCTGCTCACGCGCGCGCGCACTGTGTGTTGAAGGCTACGCAGAGTCTTAAGGAGTGTTTTCTGGGCTGATCATGTTGTGAGAATAAGGGTGTGATGAATCTAAGGGTGTTGTCAACGTAAATTACATTTTTTCACTTATTTTCCCGGTGTGTATGAGCTGTTCATACAGCTATGTGTGTTAATTCAGGGTCAATTGGTCTAAGCAAAGCTGATTAATACATTAACACCGTGTCTATACCAGACGCGGGCGGCGCGACGGGACAAAAGCAAAGAGAACCCATTCAAGTAATGCGACGCGACAAATTCCTGACATTAAACTGACGCCCGCGTGCACTCACAAGCACTCGCCCTATTTCTGAAAGGAAGGACAAGTTCGTTTGCAATGCTCACTATAGCGACAGTTTGGGCAGATCCTCCTAGCGTCTGTGCAACATGGTTTAAGACAGTTCCCTGCATCACCATCCTTTGCTGGGCCTTGAGCAACATTTCAGTCATGAGTTATTGCACTCTGATGTTAAAGGGATAGTTCACTTTGAAATTAATTGTTGGTATGTTTTAGCTTACCTCAAGGCCATCCAAGATGGTGTCTTTGCTTCCACAGTATTTTCAGTTTTGATATTTTTAGGACAAACCGTTGGTGTCTGTCAGTCATATAATGGAGGTCTATGGTCACCACCTCAAAGAGCATGCACAGAGAAGTCCTAAATAAATATGATTCAATGACTCATAAATGTAAGTACAAATTGATGGCCCAAGACACTAAACGAGAGGTTTAAGTGAGAAAATTAACTAAAAAAAAAAATTATATAGTTTTTACCTTTTGTAACCACATCCACAAAGCGCCCACGCCCTCAGATTACTTGGACGTGGCTGTGGTTACAAGAGGTAAAATCTATATAAAAACTGTTCATTTTCTCACACAAACCACTCGTTTTGTGTCTTAGGCCATCAATGTGTATTTACATTTATGAGTCATTGAATCATGTTTAATTTGGACTTCTCTGTGCATGCTCTTTGAGGTGGTGACCATAAACCTCCATTATATGACTGATAGACATGAATGGTTTGACTTAAAAATATCAAAATTGAAAATAGTGCTGAAACAAAGACACCTACATCTTGGATGCACTTGAGGTAAGATAAAACATATCAAAAATTAATTTCAAAGTGAACTATCCCTTTAAGAGTTTATGGTTAGGACCTTCACTGTAAAAAAAAATATGTTCATGATTTGTAATCACATAATTTTTTCTTTTGTCAAATCATCTTAAATAATTAATGTGGTTCAGATAACATAATATTTTGAGTTTCTGATGATTAAATCATTATCCTTCATTGTATTAACTCAATTTTTACATTTCAATCATCCTAAAAATTTAAGGCAACAAGGTTACTTAATTTTTTAAGTTAAACCAACAATATTTTTCCAGTGTTGAAAACATTCCATTCAACTAATCATTTTGACATTTGAGATTAATAATGTTTTTTATGATCCATTAGCCATTATTTTCTGACATTCAGAATCAGATTTTTTTAAAATTATTGTAAGGCACTTAATAATCTGTTTCTCTTGACAAACAGTCCTATATGACCGATTTTATGATAATTTTGGTCATTCTGACATTATTTCTGCTTTTTGGACACAATGGCTAAATTATCATTATATCCTTCGTTGTTAATGCTTTTATACATAAAGCATGCTACATTATTTTGTCATCTAGATGATTGCTAGAGAATAATTGGCTGTATGTATATAATATATCAGTTGACCTAATATTTAAGAACTGATTACAGATTAATAAAGTGTTAATGTTAGTAGAAAAATCAGCAATACTCGAGATTTGGGAACACATTCATATTCACATTATGATTCTAGTTGCTTATGGCTGTTTATTAGTACATATAATGCCTTATTCTGGATGACCATATTCGACATCCCTTATGCCATTCCTAAACTTAACTTCCCAACTATTAATAAGCAGTGGGAGTTTATTGAGGGAAAACTCCTATGTGTTCCCTAATCTAAAGTGTTATCAAAACATCAGTCAAATGAATTAGGTCTGATTTAAGGCTAGCATTAGGCAACAAATAACACCCACTATAAGGATGCTGACTCCGAAACATGTCATGTTGTGTGACACATGCAGTGACAGAGGATATCATATGTCTGGGAGGCTTTTGTCATTATGTTGTTCATTGATGTAATCATCTAGTCTTTGCAAACTATAGTCAAATGACTGTTGTGGCCTCATGGTCAAGGATCTGGGCTACAACACAAAGTTAAGTGACTCAGAAACTGAAGAGTTATAGGGATTACAGTCCAATCTCGGCCCTGAATTGAGAAGCTATTAAGTGTGGAGTTAATAGACCTTTTTTATTTCAACCCTGAGTACATATCGGACTGCAAATTACAATAAACAATGTATTATTCATAAATAAGCCCAATCAACATGATGTCGGCATTGTATAAACAATTAATAATAGTTTAGACATTGTTTAGATGTCTAATCTAATTTAGACAATAGACATCATTATCTAAACTATTTATTCAATATTAATACGTATATATTCATTTTTATTTCAGTATATTATTTTATTAAAATATCAGTGCTGTCAAATCGATTAATCGCATTTGTGTTTATATTGTGTATGTGTGTGCGTGTGTGTGTATATCTACACATATTTATGTATGCGTATATGTGTGTATATCTATTATCCACATTTACATACACACACACAGCTATATTATATAACAAACATTTATGTAAGATGAGACTGATCAATGTGACAGCACTGGCTTTTGTATTTAAAAGTAAAATCAGCATGTATTGAAAGTAGTCCAGCTTATATTCACTCATGTTCTTTGGATATGTGTTGAGTGTTTGCTTGTGCTTGTTTGCCACCCAAAATTAATTAGCCCTGAGACATATAACAAGTTGAACAGCATATCTACCCATGGTCCACACTCCACCAGACATCTGTCTGTCTCTCACCCCTCTTCCTTTCTCTTATTTTTGCTATCCATATCGATTCCCATCATGTCTGCTTCTCCTCTCCGTTGTCTGTGCCAGTTCAATAGAGTGTTAAAAGACGAAAGGTTCATGTTACCACCGTGTTGAAGGTAACCGATGACCTCAGCCAATGTGGCCCAACTTTCCTTTTACTGCTGGTATGGCTCATGCAGGTATATCTCTATTAGAGGTGTTATTTCTGTTCTTTTTAAAGCCTTACTTGAACCGCATTAAGCTGTATGATAAATGGCGTATTGTTTTTTGGTCTAGACCTTTAAAACCCAGGATGTGATGTCACAGCTATGAGTGTTACAAGGAACTTACTTTTGTGAATTTTTCTTCTTTCATACAACATGCAATGTCATAATAAGTCATTTAAATAGATAGTTTTAAATCGGGATTGTCAACAAAACTGCCAGGGGGAGGAACTTCAAAAATCGAATAGTATGAAGTATATATATATAGGCTATGTCTACTGGCTACTTTTGTTAGGTAGCCTACACCTTGTTAGTAGCAGGTTGGACCCAAATTTGCCTTCAGAATTGCCTTATTCCTTCATGGTACAGGTTTAACAAGGTGCTGGAAACATTCCTCTGAGATTTTGGTCTATATTGACATGATAGCATCATGCAGTTTCTGCAGTTTCTACATTCGTGATGTGAATCTCCTGTATCACCACATCCCAAAGCTGCTCTATTGGATTGAGATCAGGTGAATGTGAAGGTCATTTGAGTTTAGTGAAGTCAACCAGTTTGATCTGCAGGAATTAGGCATCAGAAGTTGTGTAAACTGTGGTCATATAGCCTATGGATGGACATGATCTGCTATAATACTCAGGTAGGCTGTGGTGTTTGTGATGCTCTGGCACTAAGGTCGCCAAAAGAGTGTCAAGAAAATGTCCCTCACACCATTACCAGCCTGAAGCATTGATACAAGGCAGGATGATCGATGCTTTCGTCCTGTGTAAGTTATGCCAAATTCTGTTATCTCAATGTCACAGCAGAAATCCAGACTCATCCGACCAGGCACCGCTTTTCCAATTTTAGTGGTCCAGTTTTAGAGAGCCCGTGTGAAGTGTAGCCTCGTCCTAACTACACGCGACGCGATAATATTCCAGCGACAGCAAGTGTGTCTATCCACACGCTACGCGACGCGACTGTGAGACGCCACACGTCAATCAAAATCCAAAGCCATTCAGCCTCGCATTGAAAACGGGTAAGGACATGATCAAATAAAGAAATAACATTATTAAAAATCAAAAAATTAACAAAATATAGGCCTACTCATTGACTAATTTTGTTATGAAGTAGCCTACAGTTGTATGTTTGCATAGAATTCACTTTGAACGCTATATTATATGCTTTCAAAATCTGAGGTAAATTATCTATTATCGCTTGTGGCACAGTGACCTATTTTACCTAAAATTAAATAATGTGTAGGCTACTCATAACCAGTGTAATTTCTTCATTCTGTCAGCCGCGACGTCGCAGAAATAGGAAGCGTTTCTAAATTAGAAACTTTGCGTGTCGCCGTCGCTTCTGGGTAGGACAGAAAAGATTACGCGTGTCGCGGCGTCGCGTCGCGTGTAGTTAGGACACGGTGTCAGTTTCTGTTCTCAGCTGACGGGAGTGTGTGTCTTCTGCTTCAAGGTTGGACGTGTTGTGCATTCAGAGATGTTTTTCTGAGACCTCGGTTGTAACAAGTGATTATTTGAGTTACTGTTGAACCAGTCTGGTCATTCTCCTCTCTGACCTCTGACATCAACAAGGCATATTCCCCCACAGAACTGCTGCTCACCATGTAGACTCTTTCTGTAGTCTCGTCATGCCATTCCCTGTTAACCCCAGAGATGGTTGTGTGTGAAGATCAGCAGTTTCTGAAATACTCAGACCAGCCCGTCTGGCACTCATGCCATGTTCAAAGTCACTTAAATCATCTTTCTTCCCCATTCTGATGCTCAGTTTCAACTTCAGCAGATCGTCTTGACCTAGGCTGAATCCGAAACCGAAAGTTGGTCAGGTGTAGGCCTACCTAAGAAAGCGGCCTGTGTGTGTGTATCACATAATATTAAATATATATATATATATATATATATATATATATATATATATATATATATATATATATATAAAATATAATCACTGCTCTTCCACCAAATCTTGCACTGTTTATGGTTAAACATAATTCAAATGATGCACTATCTAATCAAAGTATAATTATATGTTTATCAAACACCTTCGAGCATGGCTCATCCAGTTGAATTTGTTTCTTTTGCTGTTTCTTTTTGCTGCAGAATTGTGTTAATGCCGCTACTCTATCTTCCTCTCTTTCAGCAGCCTGTGTAAGTGGAGAGCAAGAACCGTTTCTTGAGCCCCCTACGAGCCCATGGGATCTGCACTCTTTGGGAGAGGAGGAAACACGTTTACCCTGTCGATTCAATGTGTCGGCCAGTGAGACTCAGGTGGTGCAGGTGTCGTGGATTCGACACAACTCAAATGGAGCTGAGGAACAGATTATCACTGTTAATTTCAACGAAGGACAGATAGGTAGGACAAACTCCTTTTTTTGTCTTTTACATCGCAGATATCAAAACTTAAATTGTTAGACTTTTTTGGTAACAAATAATTGACCCTTTGCTTTTACTAATATCATTAAGTACGGAAACATATTGCATCCACTTGAAGAAAAAAAAATCTACTCTGTTTTAAAGGGTTAGTTCACCCAAAAATGAAAATTCTGTCAGTATTTACTAGGGTTGGGTATCGAGAATCGAGTATCGATTGGAACCGAGACTAACTTTTCGTTTTTCCCGGAATCGTTCAAAAGTTAAAATTTCGATTCCTAGTTTCGATATTCACAGTCCGCCGAGCGGAAGAAGAAACCGCTGAACAACACCAACGAAGAAGCGTCTACCGGAAGTGTTGGCATAACCACGCGAGTCGAACATGAGTAGCTTACGTCAGCGATCCAAAGTGTGGCTTCACTTTTCTAAAAATAACGAAATCTCTGCAAAATGCAAAATTTGTGACAAAAGGAGTATTTTTACAGAAGGAGTATTTCCTTCAGAAAGGCCGTTGGTTAGCAATGTTAGCTAAACTTTTTTGACCCTGCCTCTTAGAAGAATCGGAATCGAGAATCGTTAGGAACCGGAATCGAAACAAGGAACCGGAATCGGAATCAGAATCGTTCAAATTCAAACGATACCCAACCCTAGTATTTACTCACCCTCAAGTTGTTCCAAACCTCTATGTGTTTATTTGTTCTGCTGAACACAAAGGAAGATATTTGGAAGAATGTTTTAATCAAACAGATCTCATTCCCCATTGACTACCATTGTAGGAAAAAATACATACTAGTCAATGGGGAATGAGATCTGTTTGATTAAAACATTCTTGATGAGGGTGAGTAAATACTGACAGAATTTTCATTTTTGGGTGAACTAACCCTTTAATTATCTCAGAATTACGAGATCATTTTTCATGGAAAAAAGTTTTTGCTCTGTTTTTCTGAACGAGTTAATTATCTCAGAATTACAAGATAATTTTTCTCTGTTTTACTGAAGTAATGACTTCTCTCAATCTCAAAAACTCAGAAATTCAGAAAAACAGAGCAAAAACTTTTTTTGCATGAAAAATTACCTCATAATTCTGAGGTAATTAACTTGTTAATTCAGAAAAAGTGAATGCATTACGCTTCCGTACCAAAGAAAGCTTTTTTTTTTTTATAAATTGTTTGATTAAAATTAAAATGGTGCATCAGGGTGTTCATAGGTTATGCTACATGTTTCAAAATATGTGACAATATGTTTAAAAGTGAACATGGGTTCAAGTAATATATCTCTCTTAAAGATAAAGATTCTTCATTGGCATTAGCGTTTCCGTGAAGAAACTTTAACGTCCAAGGAATCTTTTCATTGCACAAATGATTTTTATACTAGAAAAAAGGCTTTAGTTTATAAAATGTTCTCAAAAATAAGAAAAAATGCTTTCTTACTGAAAGGTTCTTTGGGGAACCATTTTTTATGCCAAATGTGGCTATAACTATCTTCTCTATAGGGAGCTCAGAGTCATTTCAAGAACGGACTTAGCTAAATAGCATTACGGTTTTAGCTCAGAATTTGTACCAGCTCTGCTCTTCCTTGAATTTAGCAATGTAACTATACCTGTACTGTATGATTCAGTACTTACTTTCATTTCTGTACTCATCTTGCATTCATTTACATTGGGGGAAAAAAAAACATTTCCTTAATGATTCAAAGTGACTTACAATTCACTTTTGTAAAGAAACATGCATTTTACAAAAAATTATAATACAGGAGCTAACAGAGCAGAATATTGATTCTTTAATTTTTTGTGCCTCATTCTTTGATGTGTGTATTAAAGCGGTCGCAAAGCCAAATCTTACTGTCATATGGTGGATGTGACAAACACTTTTAATTCTCTTTCTGTTTCTCTCTCACAGAAAGCCCTGCATATTCAGGGCGTGTGCGATTCGAGACCAACAACCCAATAGCAGACTCTGCTCTGATTATTATGCGCACGAGTTCTGCGGACGAGGGCAAATACACCTGCAAAGTCGCCACCTTCCCCTCTGGAAACTTTGAGACTGTGATTTTCCTCACAGTGTGGAGTAAGTACATTTAACCAGTGCTATGGGCAAACAAAAAACAACAAACTTGTGGCATGCAAAACTAAATGTAATTAATTACTAGCTACTAATTACATCTTCAAAAGTGCAATTGGATTCATTTACTAATTAATCTGTCTAAAAAGTATTGCATTACTAAAAGTCCCCCTGTAGTCAATAATTGTATCCGAAAACTCACCTTTGAATACCAAAATTACATATTTAAAAGTTTTTTTTCCTTGAAATAATTCCTGACTTAAAATAGCTTGAATGTAACTACACCCTTGCCTCATTTAGTATACGTGGTTCTATGAATATGATAATTAGCCCCGCCTCCACGCACTCACACCAGCTCAGAGATTCACTATTTGACGATCACACGTTGACATGATTGGTTAAAGGTAGTTTGTGACGTCAGAAACACCAGCGATTTCAAACTGCGTTTTTGAGACTGTCTTTGGTTCACTGCAGTTTTAAAGAGAAAATACTCTGGTGTCGACTTAAAGCATATTAAAAACACCACATAGACATACGTATAAACGACATTATAAGCTTGACTGTCACCACAGGGGGACTTTAACAAGATGTCTAACACAAGGATAGACATAAAACTGCTCTTTTAATTCTTTCAAATAAATAATATAAAGTTGCATAAATTATGCAACTGACCAAAGTATTTAAACGAAGGTTACATTAAAAATGTATATTTAACATTAGGTGTTAAAAATGTTGATTGTTTTATATTGTCTGGATCAACATCTTTGCTGATCCTGGAACAAATCAACCAATCAGATTTGAGGTTTACTGTTTAGGTCAAGTTTAGGCTTACAAGCAGGGTTAGGTGCTTCAGTGTTATTCACCATCATTTCCCTCTGATTTTAGGAATAACTTATGGGAAGGGTTGGGTTTAGGGGTAGGGATAGGGTTAGGACGACATTTTCGGACAGGAATGTTGTTCCAGGATTAACAAAATATTTTGATGATGACAGCGGTGACTTACAGTATTTAATGCAATCCCATCAGAAATAACTGTAATTAAATAACAGAAAAATTAAGAGCAATTCCTTAAATTACTTTTTCAAGGGAAACATAATTAAATGATACATAACTAAGTAACGACTTTTGATTTCAGACATTCACTCCGGTCCACATTGTATCATTCCGGTTAAAGGGGTCATGAACTGGCTTTTAATTTTTTTTTATTTTGTTGTTTGAGGTCAACTTATGACGTTCACTTGGGTTTTACATTAAAAAACATCAAAATGAATAAGGCTATTTTCTACCCTAGTTTTGAGCCTAGATCAAAAACGCTATGTTTATATGGGCGTCTCGCATTGAAGACTTGGAAGTTAACGCCCACTGCTGTGATTGGATAAAAGTTTTGCATATTATAATGAGTTTTAACTCACTCGCTTATGCAGCGACTGTCTTCTTCCACAACCAGGCACTGCACAATATTTTGTATTGCTCGGTCGTTCGATCTGGTTTGTCATCACGAGGTAGGCATCTATGTTATTTAGCTATGCGTGTAATGCGCAAATCGGTGGGCGGGGCTAAACCGGCCATGTTGAAGTAGGCGTTGATCTTCTTCTGCGGGGGTGGTGTTTTATCCTCTTTGACGTCATAGTTCCCCACTTTGAAAAACGAGTCGTTTGCTGAGCCTGGTGTCAATAAAAGCTTTTATTGGACTAACAAGGACGTTTTCAGTTCTGAAACTTACAGGATATTCTTATAATATGACGACCTCTTAGATGTCAAAAGATCAAATTTGATTTCTCAGTTCATCACCCCTTTAAGAACTGCCCAATTTATACACGAACGACATGCTTAAAACTGAGTTTTTCCTTCGAGTTTTCCGTGTATAGACGGCACCATTGTCAAAACGATCCCCATTCATGCGGATCCGCGAAAACGACTAAAAAAACTGTATCCTGCTGCCAGGCCATTTGATGGGCATGAAACACTATAGACTGAACACGTAATACGCATGTGCATGACGTCATTGTTTTTTTCGGAATTCACGTTTTCAACTAAAACGAGTTTTCGACTAAACACCATTTTAAACTAAAAACGTAAAAATTTCAAAAACGCAAACTTTTGAAAACGAGTTTCAAAGTGCAAGTTTTTGAAAACAGTCTCTGTGTTAACAACAAAAACGCGAATCTGTGAAAACGATGACGTCATGAACGTGTTAATTCTGTAGTGTTTCATCGCCATCTAATGGCCTGGCAGCAGACTACAGATTTGAGTCGTTTTCGCGGATCTGTGTGAATGGGGATCGTTTTTACAATGGTGTCGTCTGTACGCAGTTTTAAGCATATTATTGTAGTGCAAACGTACCCTTAGATTTGACCGAATTGATTTGAGTCTTATGTAAATGCAGCAACCCTGCAGGAGTTAGTGATGAAGGATTTACCTTTGATTTCTTAACATAACTCTTGTCATTTCATTCATCGTCCCTTTCATATACCTAGACAACCCTTTAACCACAAGGCTAGTGCTGCTTTTATGTATACAGTTACTGTTCTCAGAATAACACACAAGTATTGTGTTTGTCAATGGAAGTGATGATGGAGGTATTAACATGAAAGTGGTCATTGTTGCTGCGATTATATGATCGTACAATAGATGCTGCTTTCTCCTTCAGAAGTATTGTTTATGATTGTGTTCAAGCACACAGTTAGAAACAGGAAAGCAAACAGGGAAGATTTTATACTTTTTAAAAATCAGACACTAGTGAAATATCTGCTGTAATATATAACAAAAGACACTGGAATGAAAACACAAAGAAACTATCTATCATCCGTCCATCTCTCTCTCTCTTATTTATTTGTCATTTTATTTCACAGCTAAACCCATCACTTCCCTGAAGGAGTTCGTCCTGGTTGAGGGCCAGTCGTTCCGTCCGGCCGCTACATGCCGCTCGATGGCTAAACCAATGGCAGGCCTCTCCTGGGACACAGAACTCCCGGGTCAGAGCCAGAACCTTAGTTTGGATGGTATGGTGTCCTCAATCCAGTTTTCCCTCCACCCTCTTCGTAGCATGAACGGACAGAAGCTGGACTGTCTTGTCTGGCATCCATCTCATAAAGGCCCCCAGAGGATCTCCAGTAAACTTACAGTGCACTGTAAGTCTTAATCTCTTATATTGTTCGGAAAATGTTCACTAGTGTAAATACTGGAACTACACACTCGGAAAAAAGGTACAAAAGCTGTCACTGGGGCTGTACCTTTCCAAAAGGTACACTTTTGTACCCAAAGGCTGCATATTGGTACCTTAGTGGTACATATTAGCACCTAAAATGTACATATTACCACCTAAAATGGACATAATAGCTCATGAAATGGACATATTAGCACCTAAAATGCACATTTTAACACTTAAATTGTACATATTAGGACCTAAAATGGACATTAGCTCCTGAAATGTACATATTAGCACCTAAAATGTATATCTTAGCACCTAATGTACATATTACCACCTAAAATGTACTTATTAGCACCTAAAATGTACATATAAGCTCCTGAAATGGTCATATTGGCGCGTAAAATGTACATATTAACACCAAAAATTTCCTTATTAGCACCTAAAATGTACATATTAACACCTAAAATGGACAAAAGTTTACCTTTTGAAAAGGTGCAGCCCCAGTGACGGCTTTTGTACCTTTTTTTTCTGAGATTGTACTGTATAACGGGAGAATCTTATAAAGATCCTGGGCCTGGGTCACAATTGCATCCTTGAATCAAACCAGAAAAAAATGCAAAAGAAAAATGCATAAAAATGTCATTGCATAAACATTTTAGTCTATTTATGTGGCACTCTTGAATTTGTGTTACTGTAATAAAAAAATCATAGTCTCATAGGACGGTAATGAAAATCATCCTGTTCAAACTCACGACATAAAGCATAAATTGTATTAATTCAGTACTAATACTTTCATGTGTACTTTCAATAGTACTTTACAAATAAATTTACTGCTATACACAATTTCAAAATACATATAATTTAATCATATTTTAATATCACTTTGAATTATAGACTCAATTTAATTTAAAAAAACTCAATTTATATCACTTTATTTAAAATATAATGTCCTAATTTTTAATAAATATTACACTGACATTACTGGAATTGTTCTTGATTTGATTTTTTTTTTTTTTATAATATTCATTAGTGCTGCTGTTTATTCAATGTTTATTCATTTTGGCATTCCTTAAGACATATTTTGATGTCCAATCACTATACTTACCAGTGCAAACCACTTGCCAGGTTATACATACAAGCTGTGTATAGTACATTTACTTCAAAATAACTTTAATGTTGTCCTTACTGCAGAATGATTGATGTATTGTTTCACACATCAATCTTTATGACATCGCTGTCTGTGTGTGACTCAGAATGATTGTGAATTTTACAATGTGAACCTAAAACTCCTTTCCTGTTTACTGCGCTTGTGAAATTTAAATATGATGAAACTTTTGTTTTACCTTTTTATGTCTACAGATGTAATTTCCTTCATATGTGTTTTGACCTGTGGACATCTGTTTATTGTCTTAATCGATACTATGACAACATTGTTATTCTCTGATTCATCACTACCGATACAGTCATTGAAACATTTTTGCTTTGGGTGACTAGGAAAACTTAGTAGCAATAGTTCACCTACTCATCATTTACTCACCATCATGTCTTTAGAAACCCATTTGACATGCTTGCTTCTGTGGAACGCAAAAGGAAAATACTTGAGAATATCCTGATTGTTTTTTTGTGGGGTGGGGGGGGGGGGGGTTGGGGTGTTTGAATCTGAACATTCAGCTCATCTGAATGATTCATTCACAAACTAGACGATTCTGACTCAATGATCTGGTTGCATGTGTGGTCCTCACTCACAGTTTTCTTTTGACTTATTTATAATATGTGCATTATTTTATGATATTTTAATGGTGTTTTTTTACGTTCTTGTTAAAGAGATAGTTCACTTTAAAATACATGTTTGCTATGTTTTAGCTTTCCTCAAGGCCTTCCAAGATGTAGGTGTCTTTGTTTCCGCAGTATTTTCAATTTTGATATTTTTAGGTCTAACCGTTCTTGTCTGTCAGTCATAATGGAGGTCTATGGTCACCACCTCAAAGAGCATGTACAGAGAAGTCCAAATTAAACATGATTTAATGATTCGGATATGTAAGTACACATTGATGGCCTAAGACACGAAACGAGCGGTTTGTGTGAGAAAACAAACAGTATTTATATCGTTTTTACCTCTTGTAACCACAGCCACGTCGGGCGCTTCGGTCTGCGCAAGCGCCAGAAAGAGCCGGAAGTGATCATCTCTGCTGTTCGTTTTCTCATACAAACCGCTCGTTTTGTGTCTTAGGCCATCAATGTGTACTTACATATCCGAATCATTAAATCATGTTTAATTTGGACTTCTCTGTGTATGCTCTTTGAGGTGGTGACCATAGACCTCCATTATATGACTGACAGACAAGAACGGTTTGACCTAAAAATATCAAAATTGAAACTACTGCGGAAACAAAGGCACCTACATCTTGGATGCCCTTGAGGTAAGCTAAAACATGCCAAAAATTAATTTCAAAGTGAACTATCCCTTTAAAGTCAGCATTGTTTTACCTTAAGGCGGGACTTGATTTTGGATGGTTGTGGTTTGCTATTGGTGGATCTCATGTGAGTGACAGGTTGCTCTGCCCTCATCAGAGAAAACAAGAGACGTCGCTGCAAGAGGGAGGGAAAGTTGTTTTAATTAAAGCTTATGAGGGCACATGAATTTTGGGCAAACCATTTATAATAAGCTTTAAAGCTGCGGTCCTCATTCTTTAATTGTATTACATGGAGAGAAAAACAACAACAACAACCAGGACATCATTTCAAAGTTTCTCCTTTTGTGTTCCACGAAAAAAAAAAAAGAAATGTGGGTTTGGAACCAATTCCTTTAATTTAATTGCACACAATTGCGATAATTCAAACATATGCGTGTTTCATAATGCCAGTATTAGAGTTACTGTGTCAACAACAGAAAGGATCAGGTGAACGTATTGGTCAAACGGGAAGTTCATCACAAGTTCAAACAAGAGGCTGAAAAGTGAATTAGACACACCTAATTGTGAGACCTTTTTTGTGTATGTGTGCGTACAGACCCTCCGAATGCACTGATATCTGGCTACGAGGACAGCTGGCATGCTGAAATGCAAGGTGCGACGCTACAGTGCAACGGCGAAGGAAATCCCAAACCTCACCGATTCAACTGGACGAGGTAAGACTTTCTGTCTACATGTCTTTCACCTATCAATCTGTTTGTTTGTCTTCCTGACAGCCTGTCTTGTCAGTTTGATTCTGTTTCGGTTGGCTTCTCCATCAGCATGCCAGAGTAATCTGTAGGTGTGGACGAGAAGGTTATGGCCTAAATGCACGAGCGAATCTGTAATCTAGTCGATCAGATAGGAAGGTTGCTAGGAAGTAATACAGACACCGAGAGGTCATTGAAACACACAACAGTTGTTTTTGCATTCGTGAACAAGTCTGAGGTAAAATTAGTCACAACCACACACCTATTTTTTGGCATTTTTCGGGACGAGTGACTAAGGGGGTGTAGACACCGACGTTTAGGTAATCACGCAATTCCTGAGACAAACATTCTCTGGTTTTCGCCGCCTTCAGTGGGGAAACCTGTTCTCAGGCTGTTCGGTGTGAATGCAAAGTAAATGAAGTAACTGTGGCCTGGTGTCGTGTTGCAACTTGTGCGGCAAACAGACAAGAGTGCATTTTCACACGGAGGGAGAGAGCGGGGGTGAGGGAGTGAATTTGTGACGATGATGTCGGGAAAATTTGCCTACATGTATGTGTGTCACAGGAATAGGATGAGTATTACTACTGTCCTCATGCAAAACACACTGTGCTCTATAAAAACATACTGTAACATGCGTATAGTTCCTGGTTTAAATTGTGGACAATGTTCTTTTTGTCTACAGAAACCCTGAGTGTGTCCATTTGTATTGGCTAAATAAAGGCTTATGAACTATTAAAAAGTGGGGAAATCGCTTCTCGTATCATATCAAAACTATGCAAACATCTGCTTGACAAACTACACTGAAAAGAAATTGATGCAGAAAGAATTTTCATTGTTTAGATTTTAAAAATAGTTAAAGTTAGAAAGACTTAATTAGTATTGGGTGCACTTTATTTCGATGGTCCGCATTAGACATTATATAAATAACTTTGCAACTACTTGTCAACTAGCAGTCATTTAGCTGACGCTTTTATCCAAAGCGACTTACAATTGCTATATATGTCAGAGGTCGCACTCCTCTGGAGCAACTAAGTGTCTTGCTCAGGGACACATTGGTGTCTCACAGTGGATTCGAACCCGGGTATCTCACACCAAAGGCATGTGTCTTATCCACTGTGCCATTAGCCACAAGGACATTTTAAGTTGAGATTTATGAAATAATTAAGCATTAATCGTTTACTGTATGTGTAGGTGACCAAAGCTTTCTGTTGTTTTCAATGCCTGCTTTTTATTTGGGGATTGAATTGTATTTCTTTGTGTACACAGGAAAGGTGAAGCTCTACCAGAGGGTGTGACGGTGGACGGTGGCACGCTGAGCTTTTCCAGGCCCCTTCTCCTGACAGATCAAGGGGATTACATCTGCACCACCACCAATCTGGTGGGATCTGGAAAAGCTGAGATTTCAATAATTATAGCAGGTGTGTATCCTGCTGAAAACCATTCACTCATGTTGAAGTGAAATGCACAGTGCTGCCACCTAGTGAAAGTATTATGCAACTGCGTGTCTCGTAACCTATACAAATAAAGCAATAGTAATTTACTCAGCCTTATGTCATTCCTACGGAGGCGTATTGCATTCACTTGAAGAAAAAAAAATCTACTCTGTTTTTCTGAAATAACGAGTTAATTTTTCATGAGAAAAAAAAATGTGCTCTGTTTTTCTGAATTAATGAGTTAATTTTTCATGAGAAAAAAAGTTTTTGCTCTGTTTTTCTGAATTAATGAGTTAATTTTTCATGGATTTTTTTTTTTGCTCTGTTTTTCTGAATTAACGAGTTAATTTTTCATGGAATTTTTTTTTGCTCTGTTTTTCTGAATTAATGAGTTAATTTTTCATGAGAAAAAAAATATTTTGCTCTGTTTTTCTGAATTAATGAGTTAATTTTTCATGGATTTTTTTTTTGCTCTGTTTTTCTGAATTAACGAGTTAATTCAGAAAAAACAGAGCAAAAACTTTTTTTCTCACGAAAAATTAACTCATTAATTCAGAAAAACAGAGAAAAAAATATTTTCTCATGAAAAATTAACTCATTAATTCAGAAAAACAGAGAAAAACTTTTTTTCTCATGAAAAATTAACTCATTAATTCAGAAAAACAGAGCAAAAAAAAAAATTCTCATGAAAAATTAACTCGTTAATTCAGAAAAACAGAGCAAAAAAAATGTTCTCATGAAAAATTAACTCATTAATTCAGAAAAACAGAGAAAAAAATGTTTTTCTCATGAAAAATTAACTCATTAATTCAGAAAAACAGAGCAATTGTTTTTCTCATGAAAAATTAACTCATTAATTCAGAAAAACAGAGAAAAAAATGTTTTTCTCATGAAAAATTAACTCATTAATTCAGAAAAACAGAGTAGATACACCTCCGTACATTCCCAACCCGTATGGTTTTTTTTTTGGGGGGGGGGGGGGGTAACAGTTTACTTGAAGGGGTGTGTATAAGACTAATATGACACCTTCATAATCATGATATGACATATGTTATGAATATGAAGGAGGTTTTAAAGGAGTAGTTCACTTTTAAAAAAACTTTTGCTGATAGTTTACTCACCCCCATGTCATCCAAGATGTCCATGTCTCTCTTTCTTCAGTCGAAAAGAAATTAAGGTTTTTGATGAAAACATTCCAGGTTTTTTCTCCATATAAGGCACTTAGGGTTAGGTCCAAAAGACAGTTTCAGTGCAAACTGTTCAAAGGGCTTTGAACGATTCCAGACGATGAATAAGGGTCTTATCTAGTGAAACGATTGCTCTTTTTAAAAAAAAAAAAGAAAAAAAAAAGCTTTTTAAGAACAAATGGTCGCTTTGCTCTGTTCTGTGATGCGCGTTCTTGACTCTCCTGTTCGAACTCGTTTATCAAAATGAACAAATCTTTTTTCGTGTCATTTAATTCATTCAACAAACGAAATGAACAAATTGACTCGGGAAAAGATTTCATTTTGATGAACGAGTTTGAACAGGAGAGTCACGAACGCACAGAACAGAGCAAGGCGACCATTTGAGCTTATAAAACTTAAACTTTGTTATTTTTTTTTTTAAATGAGCGAACGTTTCGCTTGATAAGACCCTTATTCATCATCGGGAATCGATTAAAGCCGTTTGAACAGTTTGCAGTTTGCACTGAAACTGTCTTTTGGACCTTTAACCGTTTGGTTCCCATTGAAGTCCATTATATGGAGAAAAATCCTGGAATGTTTTCATCAAAAACCTTTCAACCTTTTTATAAACGTGAACTACTCCTTTAAGCATGTCCATGACAACTGTTATTAAGTGTCATTCTCTCAATTATGACATTTTTAATGCAAATATGACATTGTTTGAAATGTCTTCAAGACATCTTAAACAATGTCATATTTGCATTCAAAATGAAAGTCACTTAATGAAAGTCATAAACATGCATAAACCCTACTTCACATTCAAGACATACTGTATGTCATGTCATGGTTGTGAGGGTGTCGTGTTACCTTTTTTTTCCATGTGAATCCATATAATTGAATATACCTTATTTTTTTATTTTTTTTTTTGCATGTATCTTTTAGAGTTGCCTCTGAAGGAAACATCAGTGAACTACATGATGATGATCATTATTGCCGGTGTCGCTGCAGCGGTTGTTCTCACTCTTGTCGTAATAATCATTTCTGTAAACCGCCACTATAAACGCAAAAATGAACAACTGGCCATAGAGCTGAAGGAAAAAAAGTAAGAAGTCTGTCTTTCTGAACACAAAATAGTTTACACGTTTACTTGAGAGTTCATGTACTTCAATCTGTCCGTCTCACTTTCTTCATTAGGGAGGAAATCAGCACTCTGTCAAGACAAGCCTCGTTTAGAAGAGTGAACTCGAGCAGCACAGACAACAGATACTCGGTAATAAATCCATATACACACACTTTTGAAACAGTCTATATTGTTAAAAGTTTGACTTTAAAAAAAACATGTTTATTGATCATTTGGTTTGGGATTATATCGCCTATGCTCACCAGGGGTGCATTTATTTAATAAAAATACAGTAAATATTAAATGATATTAAAACAGCTGTTATCTATTTTAGTTTATTTTAACATGCAATTTATTTTTGTGAAGGCAAGCTAAAATTTTCAGCATTATTACTCTATTAGTCTTCGGTATCACATGATCCTTCAGAAATTATTTTTTAATTAGCTGATTTAATGCTCAATTTACATCTGGCTTATGTATCTAAGTACCCTTTGGAGCAAATGTATGTAAACAAGGATGTATATTATATCACCCTTCCTCTCATTTTGCTGTCTGTCTTCTTTTAAAAGGAGGACAATCATCCTTTAAGAGTCGAAGGAACGATACGCACAAGTTTCTCCTCTCTGGTTCGTCTCTCTTTTCATATTTTAAAATGTCACAAGTTACCAGTCACACTCAGTTGTGTGTGTGTGTATATATATATATATATATATATATAGGCAGAATAATAGTCTTAATTGACGTCACAAGTTTTCCTCTCATAAAACCCCTAAATGTTTACTTTTACAGGATCGTCCTCGCTCCAGGGATAGTCGTTCCACGCTGGAACGTTGCACGGTGGACTCACTCGGTCGCCCTGCAATTTTTAACTCGTCCAGACGAGGTCAAAACAAACTGATCGAGAGATCTGACCGAGAATCCACTCGAATGATGATGATGGAGTCTTATGACGAGGACAGTAACATGTCACAGGTATGAGATGCGTTTCATGAATCTGTGTGGTTGACGGTAGCAGCCGTAGTTTCACTTGAAACGGGCGTCGTAACAGAAGAGACCTCCGGATGTCATGCAACACAGACCAGGGGCCGGTTTCACAAAGATTGACTTTGAGTATGAATTAGATATAGTAGATAGTCAGACTTCAGATAGACATCTAAAGCAGACCCTGACTATCTTAAGTAGGACTGCACTACACTGCAATGCATTTTGGGGATCAAGTAAGCGCATTCAACCGCTCAGTGCAGTTTACCCCAGCGGAAAATTCGTGTTTGTTGGAGCAGTATTAAAGGAGTAGTTCACTTTTGGAAAAACTTTTGCTGATAATTTACTCACCCAAGATGTCCATGTCTTTCTTTCTTCAGTCAAAAAGAAATTAAGGTTTTTGATGAAAACATTCCAGCATTTTTCTCCATATAATGGACTTCAATGGGAACCAAACGGTTCAAGGTCCAAAAGACAGTTTCAGTGCAGCTTCAAAGGGCTTTAAACGATTCAATACGATGAATAAGGGTCTTATCAAGCGAAACGATCACTCATTTAAAAAAAAACAAAGTTTAAGTTTTATAAGCTCAAATGCTCGCCTTGGTCTTTTCTGATGCGCGTTCGTGAATCTCCTGTTCGAACTCGTTCATCAAAATGAACAAATATTTTTTCGTGTCATTTGGTTCATTCAACGAAGGAAATGAACGAATTGACTCAGGAAAAGATTTGTTCATTTTGATGAACGAGTTCGAACAGGAGAGTCACAAACACTCATCACAAGGCGAGCATTTGAGCTTATAAAACTTAAACTTTGCTTCTTTTTTTTAAATGAGCGGTCATTTCGCTAGATAAGACCCTTATTCATCGTCTGGAATCGTTTAAAGCCCTTTGAACAGTTTGCAGTTTGCACTGAAACTGTCTTTTGGACCTTGAACCGTTTGGTTCCCAATGAAGTCCATTATATGGAGAAAATGCTGGAATGTTTTAATCAAAAAAATAATTTCTTTTCGACTGAAGAAAGACATGAATATTCCTGATATTTCGGAGTAAATTATCAGAAAAAGTTTTTTTTTAAAAGTGAACTACTCCTTTAATGCTTTAGTATTTTTGAACTACACAGTTCTGCTTTATCCAATACATGTGCATGTAAAATTGCACCTAATCACTATTTGCAATTTTGCTATACAGGAAACCCAACTTCTCCCTCCTCTCCACCCCTCTTCATATTCAACGGACCAGGCCGTTGAACTGGTGCGATCTCGAAACGGCAGTGCCATTCTCCCCGCGGAGGGGAGGCCGCGGTCAGGAGGAAGCAGCAGGGGGCATCACTCACCTATGGTAACCACCTACCCGACTCTTACAGACGAAGAGGAAGAAGATTCTGTTAGCCCTGCGGATTCAGGAGTGCACAGAGGTTTAATGGATCATGACGCTTTTGAAAACGGCAGCAGCGAGACGGCGAGTTCACAGATATCCGAGGCGCTATCCAACCATTTTGAGCGCACTAATGGCACACTACGGCCCAAGTCGAAACCCAATAACATCCTGCTCCCGGCCAAAACAACGCTTTTCCTCTCACCGCATAGCCCAACTATCCACAAAGCTCAGATCGTTTAAAGTGTTTGTTTGGAAGCGTCTTGCGTTAGAATTTATCGCCATTTACAGTGCTATTCTGTAAATTCACTTTTCCAAGGGCTGTCTTGACAATGACTAACCCATAAAAATGGATGTATTATATGAACTTGTATATGAGTACATTCCCAAGGTGGCAAAAACATGGACAGAACTATCAGGCCATCATCATCTAACCAAACTCAAACCTGAAAAACAAAACCAGCATTACTCGCATAGTTCCTCATAGTTGCATAATCCGGTGTGTTTTTGGAACTGGGACGACTGAGCATTATGGGGCACAGCGTGTGTTTCAGGTACAGATTAACTGGAGACCACCGGAGTTGAGCTTCACTGTGTGACCAGGGAGTGGAATTACGATCTTTTTTTTTTTTTTTATTGCAACATGAGGCTTCACTTGAATTACTGTTGAGGGAGAAAATACTACATGAACTGTGTTCTGGTCATCCTTCACTGTGACTTTTTGACTGTAATGTCTGTAATCCAAAAGATATCAAATGGTGTTTTTGAAATATTTTTTTTTAATGCGTCTATTGTGTATTTTGACTGGACACTGCCCAGTGCATGAATAGTATTATGAAGTACTGCATTACCATATTATAAGAATGACTCCTGCGTGTGACAAAATGTCACTATATTTGCAGGAGTGACACTGTCTTTGTTTACAACATTTATACTTCATTATGTACTATTAGTTTTAATAAGCAGCAAGTGTTACCGCAAGCTCCTGAGGAATTCCTGTGACCTTTTCTATCTAACAAAATGTAAAGCCATAAATGGGTCTTGATGGTAAGTAACTTTGGTGTATTGAGTTCACTACATTGTATGAGGTTGGCGTTAATGACTGGTTATTAAATCAACCCGAATTATACTGCATGTATCCTTGTTAGATTAATTTCAGAAAGCAAAATGTTGAATCAGGACATCATTGTTGGGTACTTTTCAGCCTACACCTGAACAGCACAATCTGTGTGGTGATTAATCTGGAAAAATGTACCATAATAACCAATATTTCCACCAAAACATTGCAATAAAACAGGGAATACTTTGAGATTAGCCACCACCATTAAAAAAAAAATAGAAAGAAAGAATGGACCCTTATATATTAATTTAGTATGTTAGTTACATGAAGACAGAGCAAGTCATATTAAACAGCTCCTCCCCTTTAAAAAAAATGGCCAAAAGTGTTTAGTTTGTATCTAAGCTCGGCTGTGATTTACTTATTCTCTAACAGGTTATTCTAATCTTCAACATGTCGTTTTAGTTAACGCTTCAGATTCTAGAGAGCATTTGATCGGACGGAATATTTGATGAGAAGCTGAAGTATAGAGTGATGTCATCAAAATCATTGCTTCAGCGTTTTAAATGGTTTAATCCTCTAAATGCGAACTTTGTCATTGTTTTGGAGCACATTAGCTTATAGATAATAGCAATTTAATATATGTGTAGTTAAAGCGAAAAAAAAAACTAACTTTAAGAGCACCGGTATTTGTTGCTTGAACTTTGTAATAAAACTTACAAAATTTGAAATCTGAGACCTTGTTTAATGTCAAAAGTAACCTGCTCTTTCTTGCCAGTGGTGTTTTTGTCCACTCCGTGAGAATAGCCAAACAGTTCCTTTAAAAGGTATGGTATGGCATTTTCCATCACGAACGAACAATGCTTGGCTGTTAGTGCAGAACTTGGACTTTTATTTTGAATTTAAACCTGACTGGCATTCTGCATAGAACCCTGATAGAACCTCACGTTTACGAAAAGACAGCATCTGAAAGTGAAAGAAATAGCCTGGGAAATAATGTATGAAAATATTGTTTTGCTTGCAGTTTCCCTCATAGATGAACCTTTTTACTAATACGTAGTTCGTTCGGTTACTAATAATACAATCGTAAATGGTCACAAAGCGCTCAGAAAGGGACTTTTATTACGTCAAAAAGGCGTATCACCGTCCATTTTGTTGTCTGCTCACCATGGCGAACTTCACACATCGCTGCTTTTAATTCTAAGCACATTCGCTAAGGAATTTACCACCCATCATCTTTTATCCTTCACCGGGGTCGACGCGCTTCCTGATTTATTTTAACTTCCTGAACTGAACAGTTTTCTTTCAGCTTTGTACATATTTTAAAAACAGACAATTGTGCATTTATTTCCCTGATAATATGGATTAATTTGTCGATGCCTGCTCAAATTGACTGGATATATCTGTTCCACCTGACCATGCAGAAAATCCCGGCGATAACACACTCAAAGGATTAGTGTAGTTTTATAGATCATTGCATTTATATATAATATATAATATTTTTATACCCGGAATCGCGTCATTAATTTCTGAAGATTTTTCTAAGAAAGGAAAGAGACTAAAGAAGGAGGAAACCCCCAAACAGAGGTACGAATGATGTCATTTATGTCATATGTTATTAGTGCATTTTTGCGGTTGTGGCTGTCATCTGCATTTATGTGTTAACGACCCAATTACTTGTATATCAGTCCCATTTATATGTATTATGTGGTGTGCGGTAAGGTTTTAAAAAAAGTGTGAGTAAAAGTCCTCACATTTTTAGGCCTATATAACGTTGGCTATATGAAATGTACATTTATATTCCTAGCTTTTACAATTAATTTTAGTGGTTAAATTAACATGACATGGAAAAAGAGAGCGCAAATACAATTTTATTTTACGTAATGTTCTATTTATTAAAACAAGTATATATTTATAAAGTTTGTATTTTTACGCATTTTACATGTATTCCAAAATAATAACTAGCAGTAACAATTTTAAACAATATTATTTGTGAAATAATACTCAGCTTTTTTTTAAAAAAAAAGTCAACTAAAAACCCCGCAGTCGTATTTTTTGAGGTCATTTCAAGTTTGATTTTGACGTGATATAAAGCGGTGATATGAGTTGTTTACTTACATATTAGGCCTAATTATTATTCCCATTAATGTTATCATCTTCTTCATTCAGGCCAGATTCGAGAACGCGCACGAAAACAAGAGTTATCGCGTAAACCAATGATATCCTATCCAATCGTATCTTGATGGATTGCCTCTTCTCACGTGACTTCCCCTGATTTGTGATTTGTTCTCAAAAACCCCCATAAACCCACCGCACACACCAAAGTGTATTATGTCTTTAGTCAATGGTCTCAGGGGAGAACAGAAAAAAGAGTGACTTTTACACTTTTTATTTTCACATTTTGTAATATCGATTATTTTCTCATCCAGTTTTTTTTTTGTGGAGACACTGCCTAGTAATGAATGGCAAATATTTAGTGTTAAATTGTTCTTAACCACCAATCACTGGAAGGAAAATTAGCAAGATCTGTACAAATACTGTAGATAAAGTATCTTTAAGCATGAATAGCATTCCCCTTTGTTTTCTGTTAATGTTTAAGCCTTGTGGGAAAACTTGCATTTCTTCCTGCTTGAAACAGGAAGACGTTTTCCACTCAATATTAATGGCTTCAAACAGTTTAGTTGAAAAATGTCTCCCAGTTCGTTTGAGTTCAATGTGAGACCAAATATTCACTATAGGGTTCAAACCAGGCCAGAACACGAGCCTGATGGATTTCTCATACTCAAAAGCATCACATGATTTGTATTAAGATGAAAATAGTGTAATGTCAAAAGAAAATAGCAGAATATTGGGAAAAGATACACAGAAATGTCCCATGAAAACTCGTTCCTGGAAAGCAACCTTTAGACCACAGTTCACATGTCAGAGCTTTAGGATTTACAATGTTGTAAGCCATTTATAGTGAGATGTTTACAGGGTAGATTTACCGTTTGACATGTCTATATTGATTCTAGTTTGATCACATTAAAGACAAAAAGTGTTTAGGAGGGGTGGGGGGGGTCATTTATTTAAATATATAGTCAATATATCACATTAGAATGTGAATGTGTAATAGACTGTATTCAGAGCAGCGCCATGACAGGTATGAAAGCGAGGCTGCGAGGGATAAACGTATTGTTTTCAATGGCAGCCACTCTATAAAGCTCCTTGATCACTTATAATTTTCCACAATCCAACTGAAATGTCTCGGAAATATATTTTTGCAGTGTTTCATCACCAGAACAATCCCAAAACATTAAAAAATAACAGTACAACCCACTCAAGAGATGCATGTCTACCCCTCACCGCTTCGCTTTCATTCCTGTTAAAAATCAAAGATGGCGCTGCTGTGAATAAAGTCTATGTGAGGTAACCAAACATCAGACCTTAAATGTTGATGGTTTGTGACTTTAGCTGTCGTGTTCAGTCTCAGACACGTGAGAGCTGCAGGCGTATAGAGTTGCACTGGACAAGAGGAGCTCTCACTTTTACCTCAATACTTAAGCCTATCTGACCTAATAACCTAGTGCTCAATAGAACAGAAAAAGTATAAATCATATTTTACGTGACAATTTTGAGATTATGGCCAAATACAGATCAGGATATATGTTTATTGACATGTATTGTAGATGATATTGCTGTGTTACCTTCTTTGCTGTTACATGGATTTTATAATTTTTCCTAATATGTTTATTATTTAAAGCGTGTTTAAAAGGCTGGTGTGACAACATGCCCCACTACTGACATCTTGTGTTCAACTACCCAAATGCTGCTTGAGGTTCACTTAAAATGTTAGTACAGAACAACAAATGTTCAGTATGTGAGGACTCGGAGATATGATTATTTTGAACCCTGGGTAACGTCACTGCTTTATAGATTAAATGAACATATTCAATAATTGATGATCTATAATCAACACAGAACTGACTTCAGCTGAAATGCATAATTTTCCTGTTTATCGCTGTAAAGCTGCTTTGAAACTATCTATTATATAAAGCGCTGTAGAAATAAAGGTGACTAGACCTATAGCTTTATCTATGTCTTGTTCTGGAGGCTGTCATATGCAAATATATTTGCCAGTACGACGTCACAGATCCCGCAATATCAAAACAAGCCATTTTTGGAGCTTGATTAAATACATTCTTTGGACATTTATTTTGCTCTTCTGAAACTTTCAGGATGTTTTAATGGTATAAAGAACTCTTATGTCAAAAGATCAAGGGAAATTTGGTTTCTCATGTCATGACCCCTTTAAAATTGAAGTTTACCTGACCTATTGATATGATAATTTGCATAATGAATTGTGATCCTTTATGTTCATTTTGACTTATTTTAACATGTTAAAGGAGTAGTTCACTTTAAAAAAAACAACCTTTGCTGATAATTTACTCACCCCCATGTCATTCAAGATGTCCATGTCTTTCTTTCTTCAGTCGAAAAGAAATTAAGGTTTTTGATGAAAACAATCCAGGATTTTTCTCCATATAATGGACTTTAATGGGAACCAAATGGTTCAAGGTCCAAAAGAGAGTTTCCGTGCAAACTGCAAATTGTTCAAAGGGCTTTAAATGATTCCATACGATGAATAAGGGTCTTATCAAGCGAAACGATCACTCATTTAAAGAATAAATAACAAAGTTCAAGTTTTATAAGCTCAAATGGTCACCTTGCTCTGTTCTGTGATGCACGTTCGTGACTCTCCTGTTCGAACTCGTTTATCAAAATGACCAAATCTTTTTTCGTGTCATTTGGTTCATTCAACGAACAAACTGAATGAATTGATTCAGAAAAAGATTTGTTCATTTTAATGAACGATTTCGAACAGGAGAGTCACAAACGCGCATCACAGAACAGAGCAAGGTGACCATTTGAGCTTATAAAATTTAAACTTTGTTATTTATTTTTTAAATGAGTGATCGTTTCGCTTGACAAGACCCTTATTCATCGTATGGAATCATTTAAAGCCCTTTGAACAGTTTGCACTGAAACTGTCTTTTGGACCTTGAACCGTTTGATTCCCATTGAAGTCCATTATATGGAGAAAAATGCTGGAATGTTTTCATCAAAAACCTTAATATCTTTTCGACTGAAGAAAGAAAGACATGAAAGACAAGAAAGACAAGTTTTTTTTAAAAGTGCTTTAACACGCTTTATTTAATATCCATAAAATACTATTCCATGATTGGTTTAATCATCAATGGTTTCACTCTCCTGCCCACAGTCATGTCCTTCAGGAGGGGTGTTGTCAGGCAGAGTAAGTTCAGGCATGTGTTCGCACAGGCCTGGAAGGCTGAGCATTGCCTTGATGATGTCAGAGTGTCACGCGTGACGTGGGACGGTCCGCTCTGTGCCGCCAATCCCAAGTTCATTGCTGTTGTCATCGAGGCTGGAGGAGGTGGAGCCTTTCTTGTGTTCCCGCTCGCCAAGGTTGGCATGCACTCTCTCTGCGATATGCAAAAACAATGAGGATTTACAGTTGTCTGAATAATCAAATCAACATTTCCATAAAATTGGTTAAGCTCATATTGTTTTCACATCTCTAACCACTAGAGCGGGAGAGTGGACCAGAACACCCCGACTGTGTGCGGGCACGCCGCTCCAGTGCTGGATGTGCAGTGGTGCCCACATGATGACAACGTTATTGCCAGTGCCTCAGAGGACTGCACTGTCAAGGTTTGTTTTACTCCCTTCGACAAAACCCACACCTCACGAGTGGTGAATAAGGGGTCTTTATAAATATTCATTGCATTATTAAGACATGAAGATTCACATGGTACATATTGTCATTTTTGTTGGTACGTTTTTCAATATTTATAGAATTATTTTTTCAATCATTTAAATATTACTTAAAATGGTGTTTTTGAACCAAACAGTTTGTAAAAATCTATGTACAAATATGTTACACATTTTCCCATGTAATGTTGCAAATCAAAAGTTTGCAATAATGTTTTTTTTTATGTTTTTGAAAACTACGGAAGCCCTGAACCGCAACGTTAAAAAAAATCTGTAAAATAATCAAAATCTAGCATTTCGAGATTAAAGTCGAAATGTTTCGAGATTAAAGTTGAAATGTTTCGAGATTAAAGTTTCGAGATTAAAGTCAAAATTTTTCTAGATTAAAGTCGAAATGTTTCGAGATTATAGTCGAAATGTTTTGAGATTAAAGTCGAAAGGTTCCGAGATTATAGTCAAAGTTTCGAGATTAAAGTCGAAATGTTTCGAGATTAAAGTCGAAATGTTTCGAGATTAAAGTCGAAAAGTTTCGAGATTATAGTCGAAAAGTTTTGAGATTAAAGTCGAAATGTTTCGAGATTAAAGTCGAAATGTTTTGAGATTATAGTCGAAATGTTTCGAGATTAAAGTCAAAAAGTTTCGAGATTAAAGTTGAAAAGTCTCTAGATTAATGTCGAAATGTTTCGAGATTAAAGTCGAAATGTTTTGAGATTATAGTCAATGTTTCGAGATTAAAGTAAAAAAATTTCGAGATTAAAGTTGAAAAGTTTCGAGATTAAAGTCGAAATGTTTCGAGATTAAAGTCGAAATGTTTTGAGATTATAGTCGAAATGTTTCGAGATTAAAGTCAAAAAGTTTCGAGATTAAAGTTGAAAAGTTTCGAGATGAATGTCAAAGTTTCTAGATGAATGTTGAAATGTTTCGAGATTAATGACGAAATGTTTCGAGATTAAAGTCGAAATGTTTCGAGATTAAAGTCGAAATGTTTCGAGATTATAGTCGAAATGTTTCGAGATTATAGTCGAAATGTTTCGAGATTAAAGTCGAAATGTTTTGATTAAAGTAAAAAAATTTCGAGATTAAAGTTGAAAAGTTTCGAGATTAATGTCGAAACCATGACATTAGTGGTATTTTGTTAATAAAAAGTTCAAAGGTACAGCGTATATTTGAAATAGAAATCTTTTGTTACAATATTAATGTCTTTTTGATCAATTGAATGTGTAATTTCTGAATAAATGTATTAATTTGTATAAAAATGGGAGTGTATCACATTTTTTCATAAAAAATATTGAGCAGCACAACTGTTTTCAACATTGATAATAATAAGAAATGACAATGAAGACTTTTTCTATTTTGTCAAGGAATCCTGTTTTTTTTTTAAATCATGCTATTCGTTTCACTTTGATAATAAGATGTTTCTTGAGCAGCAAATCAGCGTATTAGAATGATTTCTGATGGATCATGTGACAGCGAAGACCTTTACTTTTACACAGACGATAGTTTTTCTTGTATCTGTGTATTGTGCACAACAGGTTTGGCAGATTCCTGACGGAGGTCTTACGTCTCCCATGTCTGAAGCTGCTGTGACCCTCGAGGGCCACAGTAAAAGAGTGGGCATCCTAGCCTGGCACCCTTCGGCCCTCAACATCCTGTTGACTGCAGGTAAGCACTTCCTTTGTCTATATTTTTTTGCAGCTCTCGGTGCTTGGATTAAGTCTGTTCTGGCACGCTCTATTTCTGGAGTGTGCTCTAATTCTGGTGTCTTAACCTGCTTTATATCTTTTCTCAAACCCTATTTTTGGATGTTGGAGTTTGTTGATGGTTTTGTGCACCTTCAAAGTACTGAAAAGACAATAGAGCTGTCGAACGATTAAAAATGAATCGCATGATGATAGGCTGATTCTGTGATTAAGTGAATCTCAATTAATTGCATATATCAATATTTGTTGAGAAAAGCCACCAAATGAAGGTAATTGAAGACATTACTCTATTGAGGCATTAAGCATGACAAAAAAAGTGGTTTTAAAAGTCAATATATTGATTTATTTCCATATAATTAAGAAATAGGGGTTGATATGTCCACACCTCTACAGAAGTAACATATATAAAGCTAAACCGCACAGTTTGATTTAAAGGTTTGCGCACAACCAGACTAAGAAAGGCAGTTTTGGGTTTGATTTGCATTAGCATGTAAATATCTGAGATGCAAATCTTAGTTCTTAAACTGGTTAAATGTTCTGACCTTTTATGGTTCACTGTGGACTTTCTACTTACTAGAAGTAACTTTGCAACTACATCTCAATTAACAATCATTAGAGTAGTGGACCCTAACATTTTGATGCTCCCAATACAGACGTTCTACTGACTATAAATAAATAAATGTGTAACTACATGTCAACTTATTCTACTACCTGAACGCTCAGTCTACTAATACTCTAATGAGAGTTAGTTGGCATGTCTTTGTACCAAATTCTGGACCAGAGCAAGAACTGCTGAAATAAATGAAATTAATTTTTGGTATGTTTTAGCTTACCTCAAATGCATCCGAGATGTAGGTGTCTTTGTTTCAGCAGTAGTTTCAATTTTGATATTTTTAGGTCAAACCGTTCTTGTCTGTCAGTCATATAATGCAGGTCTATGGTCACCACCTCAAAGAGCATGCACAGAGAAGTCCAAATTAAACATGATTTAATGACTCGTAAATGTAAGTACACATTGATGGCCTAAGACACAAAACGAGCGGTTTGTGTGAGAAAACGAACAGTATTTATATCGTTTTTACCTCTTATAACCAAGTGATCTGAGGGTGCGGGCGCATTGTGGCTGTGGTAAAAAGAGGTAAAAGTGATATAAATACCGCTCATTTCACATCTTAGGCCATCAATGTGTACTTACATTTACGAGTTATTAAATCATGTTTAATTTGGACTTCTCTGTGCATGCTCTTTGAGGTGGTGACCATAGACCTCCATTATATGACAGACAGACAAGAACGGTTTTTTGACCTAAAAATGTCAAAATTGAAAATACTGTGGAAACAAAGACACCTGCATCTTGGATGCCCTTGAGGTAAGCTAAAACATAGCAAAAATTAATTTCATTTATTTCAGCAGTTCTTGCTCTGGTCCAGAAATTGGTACAGAGACGTGCCAACTAACTCTCATTAGAGTATTAGAAAACTGAGCGTAAAACATACCAAAATTTAATTTCAAAGTGAACTATCCCTTTAAGTACTTTAATAAATCATGTCGTTTTGTCTCGCCCATTGTTTGTCCCTGTCAATCATCACAGTTTCCGAATCAATGGCACATGTAAATATAGTTGTCAGTCCAGAAACCTTTCATGTACTGAGCAGCATAAAAAATTACACTTGTATCGGGATAGTGAACAGGTATGAACAGAAAGCAAGAGAAGAGCCTCCATTTATAATCACTAAAACTATCAATCCCTAAAGTTCAAGCTCACTGAATTCTGCACTCTAGTGAAAACTCCCATTATTATTACAAAAAAGCTTTCTTGATTGTAAAGTGAATCTCCTGTTTATATTGTATTTCTACTTTGTTGGCTATAATGAAAGGATTCTGGAGAATGCAGCGAACATTGAACAAGCACTGAATAGCACCTCTGATTTGCTACCGCATTCACACCTTTAGCAGATATGACTGTGACTCATTACAATGCTCAACACTGGTTAAAACACGCTGTAAATAGACAGCGCTCAAACAAACAGTGTTTTTTTTAGTTGTACCGGTACTTTTGACAACCCTAGAATGTCTAAAGTGGACCATCGAAATAAAGTGTAACCCTTTGATCTTGTGTGCCCATGTTCTAGGATGTGATAATGTCCTCTGTGTGTGGGATGTGGGCACCGGGGAGATGGTGTACCAGCTGAGTGACGCCCATCCTGACCTGATATACAGCGTGAGCTGGAACCGGGAGGGGAGCATCCTGTGCACCACCTGTAAAGACAAAGCCTTACGAGTCATTGATCCCCGACGGGGAACTGTCCTTAAGGTCCGCCTGTTCATTCCTGCATCCATTCCTGTTTCCCAACCGGGGGTTTATAAAGCAATGTAACACAGACAGATTCAAAAGATTGGGTTCTTTATGATTCTTTTGGGAAGAAATCTCTTTTTCTCACCGGGGTTCATTTATTTGATCAAAAATGCAGTAAAAATAGTAATTTTGTGAAATATTATTACAAGTGAAAAATAACTGTTTTGTTTTTTAACCTTTTGATGCACATGATGGGTCTAAGTGACCCGACTGATCTGGTCACTCAGGAACAGTGTTGTGCAAGTTACTTCCAAACTGTAATACATTAGGTATTACTTGTTACTGTTATTTAAAAGTAATTCATTACCTTACAATATTACTGTCCCAGAATTGTAATGCGTTACATTACTCATGTATTACTTTTTAGTTACTTTCACCAAAATAACTAAGTAGAACTTAACTTTTGGGCTGTAACGATATGCAATATGAAACCGAAATCGCCATTCGCCACACGACTCAGATCAACGAACCGACAGAATCGCGACACACCTCTTCCAACTCCCAGCATTATTCTCCTTACCGTCCAGATCCAATGCTGCCTTATCTTTAAATTAGGCTATTAGTATTATTTGAAGTTAACATTATAAAATACGTAGACCTACACCACAAAACTAGTTGAGGATAAATTATTTAAAATTGGGGAAGTCCAGCATTATGGACATGATGACATTTGCAGTCAAAACTTGAAATAAAAATTCTCAGAAAATACATGTATTGAAACGTATATAGGCTACTTCCTTAAAGGACTCCAGACATATATCAGTCTATGTTTTATTTTTAATATTAGGGAAAAGACACACATTCATGCGTGACAAAAAAATAGGAGGCAAAATACATTTTTTGTAATTCTGTTAATTACACTGCGCAAATCGGATGAGGAAGGGTTGGCTCTCCAGTCTCCATAGAACTTAAAATATTCATTTTATTTTAGTTTTCGTGTTCGCATTTATGAGGAAAAAACAATGTTACAGACACTGGCACTAAAAGACTGCTTTAAAACTTTCACATAGTCTGTTGCCTTTAAGAAGTAAAAGCAGACAATACACTGTAATACAACTATAATACAAGCCTCACTGAACATGTAACGAGTAAAATATTACTGAAAATTGATTAGTAATGCCTTACACTACTGTGTTACAGCAAAAAGTAATATGTTACTGTAATGTATTACTTTTGTAATGCGTTACTCCCAACACTGCTCAGGAATGCCTCAGTGTTTTTGCACTGATATGTGATTTTTCTTGTCATTTGACGATGTCACACTCAGGTGCGGGAGAAAGCTCATGAGGGCACCAGGCCAATGAGGGCCGTCTTTCTGGCCGATGGGAAAATCCTGACAACCGGATTCAGTCGCATGAGTGAGAGACAGCTTGCCCTCTGGGACACAGTAAGAGCATTTTTTTAGAGGAACATCATTGGTGGTTCATTGGTCAGCAAGAACGTTTTATCCTTTAGGCCGTGTGTCCACCAAAGCGTTTTTCCACGCGCCTGGCGTATGTTTTTAATTGTTTTCAATGGGAGCGCCGTGTTTTTTTAAACGCCATGAGCGTACCGAGGCGCTGAGTGTTTTTTTTCACGCTGAAGCGCCGAGCGGCCGGCGTTTTTACTGGTCGCTGGGAGTTGAAAAATGTTCAACTTTGGATAAAACGCAGCGCTCATCGCTGTCACTTTTTACCCAGCCATCCAATCACAGTGGAGGAGGGGCGGGACTAATACCACACCGACCAACTGTCACAAAATTCAAACTGCTGCGGATATTCTGCATCATAGCAACGAAACGTCTCAACGGAAAAAAACGCTGCGCTGCCAAAACGCTCTCAAGCGCCCAAAGCACGGCGTCTTCAGCAGAGCGTCTAGCGTTTTCAGCTGGCTAAAAATGCTTTGGTGGACACACGGCCTTAGAGCTTGTGGTTAAAGGCACACTATGCACTCTCTGGTTTTTTTGTAAAACAGTGACCTCTAGAGCCGCTGTGGTGTACTTGCACTGTCGTAAATAACCGTTATTCCCCTGTTACTGCATATCTACTGAACTACTGTCAAGTGCTAGACTGCTTTTTAATAATAAAGTTGCCTATCGCGTTTGCTGGCTTATAGCGTTTTTACATGATTTCTGCAAAATCAGAAGTAAATAGCCTATAGTGTATAGGCTACTGTATAATTTCATTCATGTTTTTTGATTGTAATGTTAAAATTACAAAATGTCAGATGACATCAATCAAGTTAAATGTACGTCGCATTATTTCATAACATTGGACGTTATGATTTAGACATGATTACAATTTATCATAATAGCAAATTGTGTTCAATTATTTACAACCTCTAGGCTTATATATGTCCTAATAATTATGTGAGATATTGACTATGTCCTCATGGTAATCGCAAGAATCAACATCAACAGCGTCAAGATTTGATTGATTCATAATCAACACAATTTGAAGTTACAGTCGGGAAGTGTACTGTTAGTCAGATAAACTTGATATAACAGTAACTTACACACGTCATAAGAAATCCGAACCAGACACAGGACTAAAGATACGTGATAAATACACATCACAACACCTGAGTTCAGCTGGCAAACTAGCTCTTGTGGCAAGCTCGGCAATAAAACATAACGGAAAAAACAACAAGACTAAGAGAAACGACTGTTTTTAGGAAGTCTGCTTAAAGCTCTGGTAATCGAAAGCTATAGACATGTGAGAATTATTGAACTGGTCTTATTATCAACAACGGATGAACAGCACCGTAAAAAATTACATACCACAAGCCAGTGCAGCAACATACAATATAGAAACAACTAATATACAAATACAAACAAGTTTATAAATAAGAGATTTACTTACAAGTCCATCAACAAGATCGCCTGGTCAGCATCGCAGTTACAATCCAGTGCAGCTTTTAAGCTCGCGCCAACGAGTGAAAGCCCGACCGAGTGGACTCTTGTCCGGTTTCTAGCACGGTCCGATTCTCTTTCCCTGTTTCGAAAGTAGCTTCATACAGTATGATGTTGTTGATGCGTGTGACGTCGTTGCCGTAAACCATTTCGTGATTCTCACGCGCTGTGTCAGGGGCGCCACTCTCAAACTTGCATGGCTGTTTTTTCCGGCGGCGTCCCCCCCAAGCTTTCCTACCAGGATGATTCGCCCTACTATGACTTTGTTAACCACCAAAACGACTTTGAAGCTGTTATATTAAGGTACAGATCTTGCATAGAGTGCCTTTAAGCTTGAATCTGTTAATAGAAACTTGATTGATCTTCCTACTGTAAGTTTTATAGGTAATTGATAATCAATAATGTACACTACCATTCACAAGCTTGGGATTATTAAAGGTGCAGTGTGTAATTTTTAGCGGCATCTAGTGGTGACGTTGCAAATTGCAACCAACAGAAGTTACGATGGCCGATAGGAAAAGATGTCGTCGCCTGGAACAGCAGAGAGTAGCCAGTTAAGCAATGAGGTTTACTTAATTATTCAGTAAAACAATATGTTATTACGAATATTATTGTTACTTGTTCATCATTGTGTCAGTGTTTTATTCTCAGACTTTAGCTAGCTTCTTTGCACGAAGAACAAAATAGTGACGAAACATGTTTGTCCTTTTAGAGCTACTGTAGAGACTACGTTGTAATGTAAGGGGACCCGCGGTGTATGTAGATAGAAACTGCTCTTTCTAAGGTAATAAAAACATAGTGGTTCATTAACCCCTTAAGTGTCACCCCCCCCCCCCCCTTTTTGAATATAGATGAAAATGCACATTTCGAACTTAAATGGTTGTAATTCAAGAACGCTCTGGAATATAGACGTAAAAATGATCTCGTTTTAAAGAAGACATTTGGCAGATTTTTGTAGAAGTGAAATAAATTAAGAATGTGAAACAGAAGAAAAGTTATAGAAGTTTGAGTTTATGAAAATGTACAATATAAAAAATTTAATTATTCATATTTTATATAAAATATATATTTTTTAAAACCTGGCAACTCTAAAACTGCTAAAAAATCAAAGCCAAAAATCTGAATAAGTTGTGTTTCAAATTTTAGGTTGATATCTCAAAAAATGAGCTTTCAGTGAGATTTTGTTTGGGCGCAGTACCAAACTTTTTCACTAGGGCACAATCAGACTCCATTTCCATATGAAATAATAATTATTATAATTATAAAATAATTGAATGGAGGCTTTCTTTTGAACTCTTGGCATGAAAACAAACAGGTTTCTACCCTTCTTTCATGATTTTTCATGTTCATCACAATTTCAAAATAAAGGTTAGAGTATGAGTATGAAAGTATGAAAGAGTATGAAAATATTCTTGTTGCAAATTGATAAATTACGGCTCCTCTGTAATATATTTTGAAAATCAAGCTTTCAAGATTCTAAGCTTTCAAATGATATATCGTTTGTCAAGATTAGTTTAGATTTAGTATAGGATAATACTATTTTAAAAATGTAATGGATTTGGGCCCGTGACACTTAAGGGGTTAAGTAAGGTCTTTATACACCACTGTCAAAAGATCCTCCTAAATATTACACAATGCACCTTTAATAATGATTTTTTTATGAAATTAATACTTTCATTGACAAGGATGCATTAAATGTCTTTACTGTCACTTTACTGTAAAAATTTAAGCAGTAAAGCAAAAAAAAAAAAAATCCTTTTGTCACCGGGATGCAATAAATTCGGCGGCAGACTAGGCCGCGAAGGATCCATCTGTTGTATCTTTCATGGTCCGAGAAACGATGGATGCATTTGGAGGAGCCTTCGAATTGGGACAGCCTTCGTCGCGCCGCGGTGATGCAATCGGCTTTCGAAAGCGGCCTTCGAAGGATGCAGCCTCTGAATTGGGTCTCAGCTACAGTCTTAAATTAGCGGCTACTGTATGTTTATACAACTGGCCAGAGGAAACATGCAATCAATCAATCAATCAATCAGTCAATCAATCAAATGAGCTTACTTACTACTATCAGATGTTGCCTGTCTGGTTCAGTTATTGATATGTTTTGGTAATGATATGTTTTTTTTTTTTTGAGAACCTGTTCTGTCTGTGCATTTCAGAGAGATCTGTCTGAGCCAATGGTTACACAGGAAATGGACACCAGTAATGGAGTTCTGCTTCCATTCTATGACCCAGACACCAACATGGTTTACTTGTGCGGGAAGGTAAGATTACCCAGCTGGAACTGGGTAGTCCGTACTGAAATGTAAAAAATGTGCGCTGTTGAGCGGAATCATAAACACCTCTGATTGGCCGTTGTGTTCACGAGCTCATCGGATATGTCTGTGATTGGCTACAATGATCAACGCACCGGAGCGTTTGAGAGCACACGGCATCTATCAGCGCCACTGATAGACGTCTGCCTTCAAACACTTCAAACGCTCCCGTGTGTTTCTGTGTAAGCGCTCGCTGAAGAGCTTCATTGATGTATATTTACAACGAGTTTTTGAAGCGCTGAATATTGTTGCCAATCACAGACATATTTGATAAGCGTGTAATTGAGCGTGATTTCAATTCCAGTGTCCAATCACTGACTCGGGTAAGTTTTCCTTACACAAAGTTAAAGTTGGGTTATCGATTGGAACCGGGACTAACTTTTAGTTTTTCCCGGAATCGTTCAAAAGTTCAAATTTCGATTCCTAGTTTCGATATTCACAGTCCGCCGAGCGGAAGAAGAAACCGCTGAACAACACCAACGAAGAAGCGTCTACCGGAAGTGTTGGTATAACCACGCGAGTCGAACATGAGTAGCTTACGTCGGTGATCCAAAAGTGTGGCTTCACTTTTCTAAAAATAACGAAATCTCTGCAAAATGCAAAATTTGTGACAAAAGGAGTATTTGTGACAGGAGGAGTATTTCCTTCAGAAAGGATTATTTCCTTCCGAAAGACCGTTGGTTAGCAAGATTAGCTAAACTTTTTTGACCCTGCCTCTTAAAAGAATCGGAATCGAGAATCGTTAGGAACCGGAATCGAAACAAGGAATCTGAATCGGAATCAGAATCGTTCAAATTCAAACGATACCCAACCCTACACACAGTAAACATATTATAATATAAGCTATGTTTTAAAAGTTTGAAGTCTGTAAGGTTATTTTTTAAATAAAATTAAAAATCTCAGGGGCTTATTTGATCAAAAAATGTATATTTTAATATATTTCAAAATGTAATTTATTCCTGTGATAAAAGCTTCAGAAATAATTTTAATTTGCTGATTTGATGCTCAAGAAAAATGTACCATTATTATCAGGATGAAATGAAAATAGCTGGAGTTGGATATGTTTGTAGAAACTGTGGTGGCGTTTTTTTCAGGATTGTTTGTGTGTTTTAAATAGAACTTTGTAAAAGTCCTCATTGTCACTTTTGATACATTTAATGCTCAAAAGTATCAATTTCTTTCAGAAAAACAAAATGATCATAAACATATCTTACTGACCCAAAACTTTTGAGCGGTGGCGTACGAGATGTTGAGTCTGTAAGTGCTGGTAAATGGTGTCAGATGTTAATACCTTGGTACTTTGATGCATACCATAGATCGTGTGTCTCAGAGGCCCATGTAATAAAAGTAGAACTAGTAATTGCTGAAATGAGCTCTAGTTCAGCTGTCTGATACCGTCTCTCTTTCACAGGGGGATTGTACCATCCGCTACTTTGAGGTGACGGATGAGTCACCGTTTGTTCATTTCCTGAGTCTGTATAGCAGTAAGGAGCCGCAGAGAGGTGCTGGTTTTCTAAGCAAACGAGGAGTAGATGTCAACAAGTGTGAAATAGCAAGGTACGAACTCAACTACTGTGTGACTTTAAGACAGTGTCATTCTTCGACGTCCTGACTCTTTTTATTTAATAATGCTTTAATGAATCCCTGAGTGGTACATTTGAGTGGCAACTCCAACTTCGGTCTTTTGTTTGGTGCCAAAGTTGATTGACTGGTTATTTGTCTGGGATGTTTGACTTAGTATTTTTAATGTTTCCTTACCCTCGTGTGATTCCATTCTTTCTTCCATGGAACACATCATTTTTTTTGTGGAAAAATATTCACACGCCAACATAGAAAGAAAATGAGGGCTGTTATGTAATGTGATTCTGTGACGATAAAGCTGATTTTTCAGCATCATTCCTTGAGGAATCATTCTGATATGCTGATTTGAAAATGTGATACATATTTTTTTTTCAGGATTCTTTGATGAATAGAAAGTTCAATAGAACTATATTTATTTTAGATCTTTTGTAACATTATAAAATATGTTAGGCAAAGTCATTTTTTAAAATTCAAATATCCAATGTTCAAATATTTTGTTACTCTCTAAAAACTAATTACGTTACATAGTTACTTTTTATGGAAAGTAATGTGCCACGTTAGTTTTGAATTACTTTTTTTCACGTGGACATGGCTTGTTTTTTCTTGTTAACAAACCAAAAACACAAATGTGATGTTTATCTAAAATAATTTTTGCTTATTAGTATGGTTTAATTGGGTAATCGAAGGTGAGCAGCAAAGACATTGGTTAATAAAGTGAAATTAAATACCTAAAATATATTTGTGTTATAATATGTTACGCTACTTCATTTTATTCTAAATGGTTTTAATTTACTGTATTTTATTTTTATCGTATTTTTTATTTTTTATTATTTCTTATTTTTTATTCTAAACTGTTTTAATTATTCTGATTTCTTTTGATTATTTTAATTTCTTCTGTGTAATGCACTTTGAATTGCCATTGTGTATGAAATGTGCTATATAAATAAACTTGCCTTGCCTTGCCTTGCCTTATATAAAATTTTATTATTGCATGTGTGCTTAATATTCTGAGTTTGCATTTCACTATTTTGACTCATTTTTAAGAAGCTGTGCAGTAACTGAGTAACAAACTGGAACAAGTAGGCTATTATTGATAACACTTTACTATAAGGTTCATTAGGTATAAAATCCATAAAAATCCAGCTGTTTATAGTTTGTTCACAATGCATTAACTAATGCATACAGCATTTGATTTAAATAATGTATTAGTAAATGTTGAAATTAATATTAACTATATGATTGATAAATAGTAAAAAAATAATGTTCATTCATAGTTCACGTTAACTAATATTGTAGTGTTACCATATCATTCGCTAAAAATCATTTTAATTTTTGAGCTTTCATTTTGATCTTAAACAGTGCTTGCATTTATCTCCATTGTTCTTCATCTTGTTCCATCAGGTTCTATAAGCTTCATGAGAGAAAGGTTGAGCCCATATCTATGACTGTGCCACGGAAGGTAGGTTCAGTCTGCATGCATCCATGCGTTCAGTTTTGAATCTGTGTTTACAGCGAGTCAGAAAGGAAAGTTAGTAAGTAACTTTTGGCTACTAATTAGTCATTCCATTTTGTCATCTACAAGAGCTTTGAGTTGAACTTTGTTCTGATAGTAGTGTAGAATTTCTGTTTTTAAATGCTTTGAAAGCTTGGAAAGTTAAGTGTTACAGGAAGTTCTCTGAAAAACACTTTATTGTAAATGCTCTCTTGCCTTGTGTGTAGAAAAATAATTGCACAGCGATGCGACGCTTAGGTTTCTTTATCAGTCAGCCATATATACTGCAGTTTGTTTAAAAAAATATGTGATGATGCTCATGGGCCTTTCCATGAATGCGTGCCATTTACTCATTGTGTTTTATTATACTTATTATCCTCTTGAAAATAAAACTTTAAAAAAAAAAATTGATTTTAATAACATATTTAACTATTCAAAATATGTACTTGTTCATCTCCAGTAACTTCATTTAATTTTTTTACAAGGTTTTTAAGTCAAAGACGCATGCATTTTTCTCAGTCCAGTTACCAAAAGTGTTTTAAAAAATTAACATGTTTACAAACATGTGAACTAATTACTTAAATTTCGATGTTTATTTGAAAGAAACCGTTGGTTTCATGTTCAAATAATTTATATTTTTCATAAAAAACACTTTATATGCACAAAAGGTTCATTTTTCCAAAAGGTGACTCAAAGTTTATCCATTTTTTTTAATAATGCGATTTGTTAAACGATTGGACAATTAAATAATGGACCAAACACAATTATTTTTTTTATTGAAAAATATATTTTTCAACAGGAATGAACACTGCATAACAGGAATGCGTGACTATACTTGTGAGGTGTTAATGTCCTCACTAATAGTGAAACCTGTTGATCTAGTGAGCTCTTCTGCACCTCACTCATTTCTAAATTTAGTGAAATAATGAAGTAAAAATAGCAGGCACAACAGCTATAAAGTGAATAGCACACACAACACAGGACACTACAACGTGAAAATTGTATTTTGTATTGAGAGAGCACGTTACAAAAACATTGAATCAGTGCAGATGGAAGGCTAACGTAGAGAAAACGATGTGGTTTCAAATGTATCTAGATTAGTGTGCTAAATATTCACACTAATAAACAGCCTGTTCTCATCCCAAGGCGTCATATACTGACGCTTTTGACAATGCATATACATCCAACGCACATGGCACCCTTTAGCGTCAATATGAGACACAGATATATATGGGGCAGAAGGCGCCTCCTAGTGGTCTAACCCTAACCCTACCCCAGACCTAAACCTACCCATAACCGAAGCGTGTTATATTGACGCTAAAGGGTGCCATGTGTGTTGGATGTATACGCATTGTCAAAAGCGTCAGTATGTGACGCCCTAGGATGAGAATGTGTTGTAATAAATAGGGATGGGTACCGAAACCCGGTATTAAACGGGCCCTGGTACTGAATTTTGAAAGACCGCTGTATCGTTATCGGTTCTGCTGTCGGTACTGGAAAAATTATTTATCATTCCTAAAGACGTTATCTTGAACATGTTTATATCGCCTGCCTTTTCTATATATAAACTATATTTTAATTAAACCATTTGTCTGTGATGCAAATTTGAAATTCGCAGTTCAGAAGAGAGAGAGAGCGATCTCTCACGCAAAGCCACAGCACGCGCAACACGACAGCCCTTGCTTAATGAGTGACAATGAGGACAGAACTAAACATTCAACGTGGTTACACTTTAGATTTGGGATATTATTCTAATATATTTTCATATACTTCCAAAGATTATAAAAAGAAGATATTTGAGATGAAACCGTTAAAAAACAAGACGCATGATCTGTCCAGCTTAACTTCCTTTAGCCTACTTCACAGCACTGCGGAGCGCTGTCAGTTCTTCCTATTAGGCAGTTCCCAAAACCCAAACGTACCGTCAGAATCAGCACGATTGGCGATTGTTGCAAAATGCTGTCGTCTACTGTTGCAAAATCAAAAAATGGCTATTAAAAACACAAAAGCCTGCGCAAGAGACGCTGTTCACGACTGCAACGAGACAAGAAAAGTAGCCTACACTTTGGGCTTCGTGTGTCCTTAACTATCAAATATACATAAAAATGTCAAAATGACCAGCTCTGAGATTCACTTAAACAAAGTTTATTCACTTAAACACAATTATGTCTTAAATGGACGTAAATAATAGGGAGAAAATGATGGTGCTTCAGTTACCGATTAGATTTGCTCTCGGTCTTAAAGGGGCAGCAGTCTAATAGCCTAAACCTGCTGACGATTCAGCCATTAATGCAAATCAAACAACAAAAGGCAGAGAAAATCACTCACAGCTTTTGAATGAGTAACTTTAGATTTAATAAGCATTAATCTCTCTATGATAAACTATACAGTGTTATTTTATATTTGATTACTAAATTAGGTTTCTTTTCAGACAGAAACAATTACCTGAAAAGATATGTTAGTACACCTTCCTGAAATTAAAGCACTTTGTATATAATTTGTATCTTTGATTAATTGTATTCTTGTGTTTGTACTTGTTTTTTTTTTTCTTATGTGTCCTTTTTGTATATAAAACAAAAAAAGCCTGCACATTGCTGCATAACAAAAAGATATTTTTCTTCGTTTAAAATATAGAGTTTAATTATGTTCTTAATTCTTAAAAAAAGAAAAAAAAACACCAAAAAGAACTGATAAGAATACCGTTAAAGTACCGGATCGATAAGCGGTATCGGTAAGAGTAGTAATACCGATAAAACCTTAACGATATACCCATCCCTAGTAATAAATCAACACACCAGAGGACACTACTCGCTCCTGTTGCTTTTTGTCTAACAGGACTGCATTTTTAGGATTAGCAAATACACACAATATAGTCACACGCCATACACGCTAATAGGGCATTGAGCAAATTCTAGTGATTTAGTATTTGAATAATACATATGTAGGTGATAGTTTTTCTCTTCAGATGCTCCATTACTTCAAACAATAATCTAGCCTAATTCTAAATTTGAAGCTTGACAAAACGGCACAAAGAAAATGTGTAAAATATGTGCAATATTTATTTGTCACTTGTCAGATCAACATTACACTTTCAGGGCTGCCAAATTCTCACGCAATTGATACTTAATTTTCACACCATCTCACGCCACACATCCATTTTCTCATGGTGCGTTCACACCAGATCCGAATAGAGCGTCTGGCGCGAGTGATTTCAATATTTAGTCAATGCAGAGACGCGTTACACGCGTAAAAAAATCCTGCCGCGCGAATGAGGCTCAATACGCGAATGGCGCGAATTGATGCGTGTATGATTTTATTAAGTGCTTTTTGTGAATTCGCGCCAGCCGCCCGAGTTGAAAAATCTGAACTTTGGCATATAATTCGCGCCGTGTTAACCAATCAGGAGCCCAGCTGCTTGCTGCTGTCACATGGTGGTGAAGTTTCTGGATGCTTCAATAAATTATTTTGTAATGTAATGCCTGGTGTGGTTCTAATGCACAACAAAAGCAAATACTTTATCACATAAAACTTGATTTCAATATAATGAGACACATTCATTTTGTATTGAATGCTATTTATTCCATATCTAGATTCCATATCTCTCCAATAGGGAACAGTTCGTCACCTTTAGAGACTCTAAGGGTTTTCATCAGCTGTTAGCCATAATCATAAAAATATTTCCATAATTCTCACTCCAAGCTAAACTCAAAAGTTGGCAGCCCTGATTTAACCATTTAGAGCTTAATTAAGTTACCGAATAAGTTTTACTCAGTTTGTAAAAATAGACCAATGTCTAATTTCCCTCCTTTTGCTATATTTAAAGAGATGGCTCTCCCAGAAATAAAAATTCTGTCATAATTTCCTCACTCTTATGTCATTCCAAAGCTGTTGAACTTTCCTTCTTCTTTGAATCATAAAAGATGATGTTTTGAGAAATGGCTCAATGTTTTTTTTTTTATCAATACAATGAAAGTTATCAGTAAACGAAACTGTTTGGTTCCCAATATTCTTCAAAATATCTTCTTTTGTGGTCTTCAGAAGAAAAAGGAACATAAGGGTGAGTAAATTACATTTTTTAGGTGAATTTACCATTCTTAGCTGGTATTTTATGGATCCTTGGTACTGCCCCCACTGCTGTATTTTTAGAGTATTTGTGTCTGTGAAAGAGGAAGCAAGAAAACCCATGTTTAACTGCTTTTATGCAAACGATTAATTGGCATGTTTATCAATCTGCACCATCTCTCTAAATTAAACTCTTCTTTTCCCCCCACCCACTATCAGTCCGACCTGTTTCAAGGGGATCTGTACCCGGATACGGCGGGATTAGAACCCGCTCTATTGGCGGAAGATTGGATAGCAGGACAAGATGCCGCTCCAGTCCTTGTTTCCCTCAGCGGAGGCTACATGGCCCCTCCAACCAAAGCCGGCACGCTGCGGGGTCGACCCAAACTGCTCTCTCAGACCAACACTAGTCCCACCAGCACTACTGCGCCAGCAAACCCTATGGCGGTTGAGATGGAGAGCGAGGCTCCGGGCCACGGGCGAGGAGGAAGGGATGTAGATGGTGGGATAGAGAGAGTAAAGAAAGAGGTGAGTGACAATTGTGACGAGGTTCAGAGAAATGAGGAGACTGGGTCGGCTGAGGTGGACTACATTATTGTACATTTTGTGTCTGTGCTTCAACGAAAGCAGTGCATTAAAGGGATCGTTCACTTTGAATTTAATTTTTGATATGTTTTAGTTTACCTCAAGGGCATCCAAGATGTAGGTGTCTTTATTTCCGCAGTAGTTTCAATTTTGATATTTTTAGGTCAAACCGTTTGTGTCTATCAGTCATATAATGGAGGTCTATGGGGTCCACCTCAAAGAGCATGCACAGAGAAGTCTAAATTAAACATGATTCAATGACTCGTAAATGTACACACTGATGGCCTAAGACACGAAACGAGCGGTTTGTGTGAGGAAGCGAACTGTATTTATATCGTTTTTACGTCTTGTAACCACAGCCACGTCCAAGTGATCTGAGGGCGCGTGCGCTTTGTGGCTGTGGTTACAAGAGGTAAAAACGATATAAATACTGTTCGTTTTCTCACACAAACCGCTCGTTTCGTGTCTTAGGCCATCAATGGGTACTTACATTTACGAGTCATTAAATCATGTTTAATTTGGACTTCTCTGTGCATGCTCTTTGAGGTGGACCCCATAGACCGCCATTATATGACTGACAGACAAGAAAGGTTTGACCTAAAAATATCAAAATTGAAAATACTGTGGAAACAAAGACACCTACATCTTGGATGCACTTGAGTTAAGCTACAACATATCAAAAAATAATTTCAAAGTGAACTATCCCTTTAATATAGTTAGAACTACCTGTACAATTAAACGATTTGAACCATAGACTTTAAAAAAATATGGACCTAGTGTCCGTGATAAGTTTCTGAAAAGCGTTTTTTAAGCCCAAAGTGGGCGGAGCCAGTCGTCGCCATCTTGGCAGCGCATCACCGGATTACCGAAAATGGGCAAAAAGGCGGGATTAGCTGAGGTGACGTTACAGCAGACAAACGGCTGGTAGTCACAGCAGCGCCAATCCACCTGTCACTCAAGTGGCCACGCCCTTAATTATGCAGAACTTTAAGGCTTATTATAATTAAACTGATGATTTATAAAAAAAAATCATGGGATTGACTCTCTTTTGCAGCCAGTCTCTAGCGGCCAGTCGAACTGCAGTTTAATCACTTCTGTCTTGGTTTCAAGAGAGAGACTGGAAGGTTGCCACTTGGTTTGAACACACACCTTCCAGCTAATCAGAATCGGTTTCTGACACACCGTGGTATAATATATTTATAACATAGTATGTCATTGTATTAATTAGCAATGAGGGTTTTAGAATAGCTGTTTTTGATTCGACGATTCGATTCGGGTTTGTCCATATTTGACCAAATTTGGATTGAAACAACCCAGCATTTTTTAGAGTGAGGGTCAAAGTGGATGTTATTCATGGACAACCAATGAAGACCATAGACTGGGATTATGCAAATTAGTTGCTGACGGCTCGTTTCGGCAGTTCAGAATCTAATCTTTCTGTAAGGAGACAATAGCTTTTTTTGTTGTGCACTTTGCAGACCATTTACAATCACAAACACCTGTATTTACACACTGCATGGTAAGGTAATACTGAGAAAAAAGGATAATAAAGGCACTTTAAAGCCTAAATGTTAATGTCCCATTTTTGTTGTTTTTTCTTTCTTGCACAGGAGGACCAGCTTTCTGATATCCTGACGGAGGTGCGGGCTTTACGTGCTCTGGTTCTGGCTCAGGGTCACAGGATCGACGTTCTGGAAAGGCAACTCGCCCGCATTGAGGACGGAGAAGTGTGAAGGAAACTACAAACATATTACACAACACATAGCCTTACCCACATTCAAAAAGCTTCACTGAAGAGTTATGGGAAATGTAGTTCTGTTACTGTGAAATGATTGAGCTTTGAGCTTTATTGGTACATTTTTGGCTATTGATGCACTGATTTATAATATCCTAAATGCTGCTCATTTTGTGCTTTTACTAGGGCTGTTACGTCAGGTACTTAATGCTAAGTACAGACTCTGAAGTCAGAATTTGGTTGGGTCAATATTTGCATGAACATGCAAACTTGAAATGAAAAGCAGACTTTGGGATTAGCGTGTAGTGTGCATTAAGAAAGCATTTATGAATGCTTCTGCTTAATGAAAGTAGTTTGAAGCATGAAACCTTCAGGAAATGTATTAATCCAACATGCTGAATTAATTCCTTTCTTCCGCTAAAGTTTGATGGTGCTTATAAACATGCATAGACCAGCAGCACTGTTCTTGGGTTTCTTTCTTCCAATTCATGTCTTAACACTTGTAGCATTTATTTTGGATGTGGTTAGAGTTTCATGTGTGGAAATGTGTGTAGCATGTGATAGAAACTGTACTTGTTGTTGAAGGAACTTGTGAGCTATCGATATAATGAAGAAGAGTGTCAGAAAATACTGATGAAGATCTTGTAGGATGAAAAGTTCATATTTCAGGTCAGGTCATATTTCACTCCAAAATATTTTGTTGACATTTTCAACTTTTTTTTTAAAGCACACATTCTGCATTTTGTAATTGTTTACCTATTGTTTTTTTTTTTTCTTCTTTCAATTCCTATTTTTGGGAATTAACTGATTTTACAGTAATCATTTTCCATAATACACTCAAAACGTATTGTAAAAAAAAAAATTATTTTACATATAAATCAGACTAAATTTACGGCAGTACGTCAAGTACAACCATGAGAATATTTGATTTCATTATGGTAATGCAAAACGTGCTTAACTGTCATACTTCCTTTGATTTGGAGAGACCTGGCAGGTTTGTTGATTATTGAGTCTCTTGATGAATAACTGTGTTTCATTCCTGTTTGATTGAATATGAAAAACACTAGTAGAATGTGACATTGATTTAGAGATTTAGATGGTGGTGATTTTGTATTTGTTTTATTTTTAGTTTGTAATCATGGGCACTACAATCAGGGATGATGGAAACGACTCATCCTCCTCTGTGAATGACTTTATGTAGCTTTATCTGTTGTATATGTTGTAAATGATCTAAGTATCCATTTACTTAAAACTTAAGTGCTAACTTAATCTGTTCTTTTTAATAAATGACATTCCCCCTTATCTACTGTGTTTCAGTTGGTTTTATTATTTATCGCATTACAAGCACTTACAGATTGTACCAGCTGGCCTGTGACTGAGGTCAAAACGAACATTGTTGGTGCTACTTTTAGAAAAGAAAGTGAACTAGCTTAGCGGTGCTAAACAGTGATTTCCCCTGTAAACTAGGAAGTAGTTAAGGTTATCAGGGTGAATTTAAAAACATGTGCAGTGACATTAGAAAACTGATTTGAGGAATAGCTCTGGCTATAGTCAGGGAGCCAAGAAAGTCTCAAAAATGGGTTGAACTTGACATCTGCCATATTTTTATTTGTGTTTTTTCTGTTAACTTTGACCCTAAGCACAAATAATTGGAGGGTTTGCTGTGCCAGAAATATTGCGGGGAAAAAATCTGGAAATTTTAGTGTATACACCCTTTTTTTTATCAGAAAAATGTGAAAAAAAATGTGTTTTCTTCAAATCCTAAGTGGGTTGGGTACGTTGTCAATAAATGCATTCCAGATACACAGAACACATGTGCTGACAACATCCACTTAAAAAAAAATCTTAACTCTTAAAGCACATTTCTACATGATTTTGCATCAACCTATCTATCTCAGACTTTTACCATGACTGTTCCCTGCTGGTGGAATGATCATGCCTAACTCAACCAGAGCTGCTGAGTCAGTAGCCACTTTCAAGAAACTGCTGAAGACGTATCTTTTTTGGCAGCACTTGATTCAGTAGTGCTAATACTTTCTCTTCTCTTCTTTGTAAAAAAAATGCTCTAAAATTAAACTGAGAGGGGTTAGCACTTATGTATTGTTGTCATACTGTTAGGGCCTAGTTTTACTGCTTCTAATTGTTCTCGTTTGTAAGTCGCTTTGGATAAAAACGTCTGCTAAATTAATAAATGTAAATGCAATGTAATGCAAAAAAAAAAAAAATACAAATAAATTTAAAAAATAGGCGTTTTCTCACTTTTCCCCAATATTTTCATCTTTACTTCATTGGCAACTATTCCCCTAAGTTATGACATCAGTCAATATGCCATTCTTAACCAAACATACTCATTCCACGGGAAAAATAAAAAATAAAAATCCAACCAAAATCAATGGATCTGTGATCATTTCACTACTAGTCGATCAACAGGCAGAACTTCAATAGAATTTTAGACTGCTCTCAAAATTCTTAAAACATGCTGTATATTTAGCATCATGGCACAGCTAAGTAAACTAAACGATCTTAGTAATTTTAATGAGTTTGGAACAACCAACCAACGGACTTCGAAGCTGCTCATCATTGTTTGTGGTAAGTGACAGTGACTTTAGTGAATCAATTATGGTAGGTCTGCCCCAACGTTTATAATGGTAATATGGATATTGTAATAGTAGTTAACTGAAAAGACCACGCCAGTACAAGTATATTTCTGTTGATTCCTCATTCCAAATGTAACGTTATCACTGTAGAAGCAGCATTCATTCTCTAATCTCTACTAGTTTCCTTAGCTAGCTTTAGCCGTTTTAGCTAATTTCGGTGGCCACAACTCTTCACAGGTAGAGACTTACTTTTTTTAATGCTCAGAATCTTATGCTCTAAGAGAGGTATGTGTCTTATATCTTATATTATGTCCATTTGCCGAAAATTTCAACTTGACTTAGGCCTAGGTAAAGAAATAGACATGAGAATACATGCTGCTACAGGGATACTTTTGTAGGGAGAATTGGAAATACACCTTTATGACGTCTGGTGTGGTCCTTGAAGTGTTTTTAATGTCAGACAGGTAGTAGGCTAGATAACTAAAAACTAAGAAACATGATTGTTGTGCATTTAAGCCAGATTTGGCCTGCATCTTGATCGCAGCCCTCAACTGTAAGAACTGAGGCGTTTCTAAAAAAAGGTGCTTTTTCGTGCTGTTGTGTTATAACCACACTCTGCATCGAGCCTTTTGCGGCATTATCTGCACTGCACGAGCAGTGAAGCATTCATGCTTTCATGGTTCATAGCATCTTAAAGCTCGAGCTTTACAACAGGATGTGGTGTGAGAGAGACTTGTGTCTCACAATCTAGCTAAAGGAAACTGTGTTCCACTGAGCTCTTCCTGTGTGTGGACTCCTTATGTAAATTATTCTATGCTTTCATTTGAATATTTTATTTTCATTATAAAATGTGCATACTTTTAATTAGGAGTTTCTAATCAACTAATCATGTATCATGTTGTTAAACAAGAAAACAAGCCAAATGCATTATTTTTGAATACCTATGCATTATTCTTTATTACTTTTTACCTCAAAACTGCCCACTACAAACTGCTTTAATTTTCCCATAAAAAAATGAAATATATATTTTTTAATATTTTTAAATCCATTGTTTAGAATTGACATTTTGCAAGTCAAGATTCTTGACATGACCTTATTGCATAAAAAACTGATACTTTTTAATTGCGTCTCTCTCTCTCTCTGTCTCTCTCTCTCTCTCTCTCTCTCTCTCTCTCTCTCTCTCTCTCTCTCTCTCTCTCTCTCTCTCTCTCTCTCTCTCTCTCTCTCTCTCTCTCTCTCTCTCTCTCTCTCTCTGTCTCTCTCTCTCTCCGCCCCTCTTTCCTGCCTATATGACCAAGACAAATTTGAATTCTCTATTTTATTCTCGCATGGGCTATGGGTTTAAGGACAGTTGAGTAAAGGTGAGTTATTTCAATTTTTGTGTGGCTTGTGCTGAATTTGATTTGACAATATTTATGAACAGTGATTACTGTATTCAAAAATGTATTTTTTACATATTTTATTATACTAAGCTATATATATGCTATGTATCTGTATTCACTCTGTATTGTAAATAAGAAGTATAGCATATCATGTGTGAGTTTTAATAAACATGTAATACAGGTTGTTTCAAAAGCAAAACTTAATTAGTTAATTTTCTTCGATCATTTGCCATTTCAAGTAAATTGGCACATGGTTTTGGCAGGCTAACTCATTACACATTGCAAGTAAATTGCTGTTATCCACTGGGTCCGTATTTACACAGCTGCATTAGCACAACTTGTGAATTGCTGTTAAGTGCTATTAAGTGTTTGAAACTCATTTATTTAGATGTGTATTAATAACCCGTGTTTGGGTGTGTAAGTGTGTCAAAGAGGAATACATTAAAAATAAATCTTTTGCAAAGAAATTACGAAAAGCTGAAGTGATTTCCTGACATCTTAAAAAAAAAGAAATACAAGCATGCTTACTTCCGTGCAACTGCACTTCAGAATAGAGCATGGTGGGAGGATGGTGTTTGTGTGGGCAAAAAGCCACAGTTTATCACAGTCTATATGGAACATGTTGCAAGTTGCTAAAGCTTATGAACACTATATTCTATTCTATATTCTATATACTCTCTATACATTCTTGTGCTGATTACAATTTTTTTTTAAACTTTTATAATATATTTCTATTTAAGTTTTATTTCATATATACATATATCAGACAAGACTGCATTTATTTTAAAATGCAATTTATTCATGTGATGTCAAAGCTTAAAGGGATACTCCACTTCTTTTTTTTTTTTGGAAATAGGCTCATTTTACCACTCCCCCAGAGTTAAACATTTGAGTTTTACTGTTTTCAAATCCATTTAGCCAATTTTGCGATATAGAAGAATATCAGTAACCAGACAGTTTCTGGTCTCATTGACTTCCATAGTAGGAAAAAAATATATACTTATCCCTTTAAATTTTTGCAGCCTTAATTACTCCAGTCTTCAGTGTCACATGATCCTCAATGAATTATTCTAAAATACGCTAAATTGGTGCTTAACTATTATCAGTTAATGGTGCTTTTAAAAAACTGCTTTTTAAGACACTGTTCACATGACACCTGTAGTCTACTAAAAACTGAAAAGTACGCTGTATTATTCATGTCAGGCCAGTAGTTGGCGATGTCACTTTGTAAAGAAAAACTATATGGACTATTTATAAACTACAGCATGCACATGACGTCACTGTTTTCACAAATTCGTACTTTTACAGTGTACAGAGACGAGAACGAAATTGTTTTCAAAAACTTGAAATAGACCATTATCATTGTTGTAAATGGGTTTTACTGCTTAATAGAATGTTTGTGGAAATCGTGATACATTTTTTTAGTAATAGAAATTTGAAAAGAACAGCATTAAATTTGAAATATAAATCGCTTGTAACACTGTAAATGTCTTTAAAGTTATTTTTTGAGCAGTTTAATGGTAAAAAACTATATATATATTAAGGCTGTCAAACGATTAATCGTGATTAATCGCATCCAAAATAAAAATTTGTGTTTACATGATATATGTGGGTGCACTGTGTATAATTATTTTATATATATAAATGCACACACATGCTTGTATATATTTAAGAAATATTTTCATGTATATAGGCTACTATTTATATGATATATTAATTTTTTTTTATATAAATCATATTTTTTTTCTTAAATATACATGCAGGTGTGTGTATTTATATTTATACAAAATAATTATACACAGTGCACCCACATATAGATATATATTATGTAAACAAACTTTTATTTTGGATGCGATTAATCACGATTAATCGTTTGACAGCCCTAATATATAATATATATTTTTATTTATTTTTTATCGCACTTAACCCAAACTTGAGGACTGGAGAGATGGCTGCTGAAAATTTAGCTTTTTCCATCACAGGAATAAATTGGAATATTTAAAAATATATTCAAATAGAAAACAGATCTTTTAAATTCTAATAATATTTCTCAATATTACTGTGCTTTCTGTATTTTTCATCCAATAAATGCAGCCTTGGTGAGTATTTTACCATTGAAAACATTAAAAAATCTTTACTATTACTAGCTTTTGACACGCAGTTCAAATAAATTTATACATTTGGTTCATTTATTTCATGAATTCTCCCTGTTCTCTTTTTAGTCATGGTACCACAGACATCGAGTTATGACAGCACTGCAACTGTCCTTATCCTCCTCTTCATATTAATCTTACTTGCTCTGGCACTGGTGTATTTTTACAAAAGACTCAATGTGGACACAAATGGACAGTACACCGTCCAGAACATCGTCTTCGCCCCTGGTGGCCTACGGGATCGCGTGAGACAAGGAGTTGGGGTTGTGGAAAACAGATTTGGTGTCCACATTTGGCCTGAACCCCGTGAGGATGAGGAGAACATGGGAGATTTTGACGAAGAGGAGGGTGGAGGTCATGACAAACAAAACGACAGTTACACAGAGGGAGAACAGCAGGAAGATGATGACGGTGGGGGCGATTCTTCCAGTGACTATTCCAGCGTTGACCTGAGGGAGAGGGCTAAGACGCAGGCGGAGGAAACGAAAAGCGAGAAGAGTGAAGCTGAGGAAGAGAAGAAGGAGGAGGAAAAGGAGGAGGCAGCAGGAGGAGATGAGAATGAATGTGGGGAAAAGAGGAACGAAGAAAAAGTGGGATTGCTCGTAGATCTAACGCCATTTTCAGGTAGCGCAATTTGGTCTGGGCCTGAGGAGGACAAAGTTGGAAATGAGGGAATTGACTTGACTGCGTTATGAAAAGCACAGAAACATGGCGTGCGAATTTAATTGGTGGGAAATCAGGTGACTGGCCAGGGGACGGCACAAAAAAAGTGATACAAATTTAGATTCAGTTGAACACTGCAAATGACATAAAGATCCCATGGAACAGTTCATTGAACCGTAAGACAAAATGTTTAAAATCAAACAGTTTTTTTTTTTTTTTTTTTTGCTGAGCATCATATTTGATCATATTTTTCTAAAACAATTACGTTTGGATTAAAATTTCATCTTGAAATATTACCAAAAATATAACGGTTTTTGTTACGTTTACTTAATAAAAATCAGCAGCAAAAACACATGTATGTGTATTCTACTTGTTAAAAAAGTATAAAGCATCGATTAGACGAAAGAAGACAATTTTGAATGTTTACTACACATATTCCAGCAAAGTTTTGATTGGTTAAGTTAGTAAGAAGTTTCCGTATCAAATGTACAGTAGGTTTGAACTTTAAAGGTCAGTAAAACAGTCTTTTACACCCTTTCTGCAAGTTGTTTGTTCTATTCACTTCCTGCTGTTTTTTTCTGCCAATGCTGACAGTGTGTGAAAATACATTGTGAAACTTGTTAACATTTTTAAGAGATGTATATATTTTTGCATTACAGAATATTTTTCATGTCAATAAAATGATTTTCAGAATTGTTGAGTATTTTAATATCTAGCCAGCCACTAGTGTAAATCTCACAAAACCTGTCAAGAACATGTTTAGAATAGCTATAATTAACCCCAAAATAAGAAGGAATCATATTTTTTTTAAAGAAAATTCAAGTCTACATGAAAAAAAAAAGTTGTGATGGTCTTTTCTTCCATATTGTGATTTATATCCCAGTGAAATGGACAGGACACACAAAAAAACAAACAAACGTTGGACTGTACTTGATTTGTCCAAGGGGAATTGATTGGGTGGTTGTGGTTTGCTATTGGTCGATCTCATGTGAGCGACAGGTTTGTCCCGCCCTCATGCCGGTAAATACATCATCAGAGAAGACAAGAGATGTTGTCGCTGCAAGAGGTGAAGATATTTTAATTAAAGATTAGAAGGGCACATGAATTAAATATAAGTACACATGGATAAATAATTTATATTAAACACTCCAATATTCCAGGAAAATAAGAGTTGTCTATTCCGATTTCATGGTGACTTTACTTTAAAATGTGACATTACCTTTGCCACAATGTAGCATTAGGGCACTAAACCACCAACCATAATGAGGTTATAGCTGTGAAACCACATCTCTTATCATGGTTGGACATTTTGAGCAAGGTTTTCTTGGCTTGGGTCAAGATGACAATGATAAGGAATGTAATAGTGTAAACTAGATTAAGAAAAGTTTGACAAGACAAAGCCTGAAAAGCCTAGCCTGAACCTTTTTTAATAGCTTCAACAAACAGACTGACAGACAGACAGACAGACAGACAGACAGACAGATAGATAGATAGATAGATAGATAGATAGATAGATAGATAGATAGATAGATAGATAGATAGATAGATAGATAGATAGATAGATAGATAGATAGATAGATAGATAGATAGATAGATAGATACACTATTTTACTCAATAAAGTGACGTTTCAGTTATAGGCCTAAAGTTTAATTGTGTTTTAAGAATTATTATTGTTTTAGTGAACTCGAATAAAATAAGTTCAGAGTACTCATAACTATTGTTTTTATAAACTTAAATGAATTGAGGCAATCGGTTTCAAATGAAATGAGTTAGCTTAACTTGTTGGGTTTTACAGTGAGATGATAGATAAGAAATGTTAGATAGATAGATAGATAGATAGATAGATAGATAGATAGATAGATAGATAGATAGATAGATAGATAGATAGATAGATAGATAGATAGATAGATAGATAGATAGATAGATAGATAGATAGATAGATAGATAGATAGATAGATAGGACATTTTAGATAGAACGGAGGTTTAAATGAGTGTCAATGGCTTAGAAATAATAAATTGTATAAAATAGCTGGTCAATCTAATTAGCCTCTCCAACTATTTAAATTTTAACTCCTGCAAAGTTTAGTTTCAGGTCGAATTAGACATGTGTGAACCAGCTAGTTAACATTTTTCATCTTAACTCGGTGGAACCGGGTTTGAACAAAACCACAGAAGAATACAGAACGTAATTTGTTGAAACAAATACCGATAACATTGACATCAGCCGTGAAGTATATACTTTCACAGTCATAGCCTGTATTTCCTGCTTCTCTGTACGGACGGGGATGTAGCTCAGTGGTAGAGCGCATGCTTCGCATGTATGAGGTCCCGGGTTCAATCCCCGGCATCTCCACTTACTTTTTTTTTTCTTTCAAGTAAACAATAGTGGGCAAGTAAACACAAGACATCCTAAAATTCTTGAGACACCCCTCGCTGCAGCCTGTAGCACGATGACGTAGCTGGATGGTCCAATACGTAGTGGATGGATGTGTGTTTTGGTGACGTCATTTACGCATGCGCAGTGCCGATCTCTGATTATAATTCGAATGCATTGGTTTTAAGTGATATGTAAGCTCAATATTGTACTGAGATGATGTTCAAACTGTGTAGTATAATACTGTTAAATAATTATAAGTAATTATTGATGAATAAGTAGGAAAATGCTAAAATAATAACAGCATGGGGAAAATAAATCTTGTAATAGGCTAATAAACTCGCATTTATGTTATACATTCAGAATTGCGAGAAAAAGGTCAGAATTCTGACTTTATAGCACACAATTGCGACTTTATTTCACGCAATTCTGTCTTTATAACAAGCGATTGAGGCTTTATTTCACCTAATTCTGTCCTTATAACGATTGAGGCTTTCTTTCACCTAATTCTTTCTCTATAACATGCGATTAAGGCTTTATTTGACCTAATTCTGTCTTTATAAGATGCGATTGAGGCTTTATTTCACCTAATTCTGTCTTTATAACATGCGATTGAGGCTTTATTTCACGCAATTGTGTCTTTATAGCATGCGATTGAGGCTTAGCAATTATGTCTTTTATAACATGCGATTGAGGCTTTAGTTTATTTCACGCAATTATGTCTTTATAACATGCGATTGAGGCTTTATTTCACCTAATTCTGTCTTTATAACATGCGATTGAGGCTTTATTTCAAGCAATTATGTCTTTATGCGATTGAGGCTTATTTCAAGCAATTATGTCTTTATAACATGCGATTGAGGCTTTATTTCACGCAATTCTGACTTTATATCTCACAATTCTGAGAAATAAAGTCTGCGAAAAGTAGCCTGTACTCGCAATTGTAAGGAAAAAGTCGCAATTATTAAAAAAAAAAAGTTTTATTCTGAAAGCTCTGAAAATAAGAGCTTCGCTCGTGACCATATTTAAATGTATTCTTGGAAGATCAACGATTGTTCACCAACTCTCTAACTAGGCCTATGAATTCTTAATGTGCATGTGCCATCAGCGTTTATCACAGGATCGCATTTAAAGTCTGTTTAGAGAGAACGGTGTCATCCCCTAATTTAATAACAAATTATCATTTCGACAGAATCAAAACTAACTAGCTGTAAAATAACATTATTCATGAACCGCTATAAAGCAAAAACAATCTGTTACATTAAATTAAAGCTGCTTTGAAACCATCTAAATTGTTAAAAGCGATATATAAATCAAGATGACTTGACTTGACTAGTGCGCATGCGCGCGTTACAGGGTCCAACACGTATTGGACCGTCCAGCTACGTCATCGTGCTACAGACTGCAGCGAGGACCTCTTGAAATTCTTTGCGACGACAGTCGCTGAGTTTACAAATTTTATATGTGTAGAAAAGCATCGAATGCACGTACGTTTCTGAAGATTTTAGGAGGAGACACTTGAGTCGGAAGTTGCACTCCTGCGCAGACCATTGGTCAGTTAAACGTCAGTGGGCGTCGTAAACGCCACGCCATTGGCCAGTTTAGCCCCCAGTGGGCGTGGCCACAGCCAGAGTCACGCAAACAATCGAAGAATCCTGCACATTCCTTACTAGAATATGAATAACGTTTAAATGTCTTTCCGTGGCAGGAGGTAAAACGAGGCATCCCGTTTAAGAGATCTTTAATCGCGCTTTGCGGCGACTGTGCATTTTAAAGTAAAACAATGCAATTATTCGATTCGCCTCTTCCTCTGTGAAAAAAATCTGGGACTATTGTTACATCGCACGGATACTTTTTTGCTCAAGTTAAGATGGATTCGCCCAAGGAATTACCTCCTTCTTCAATGATTTGAATGCAAACGAACGATCTCTTATTGGTGAGTGCTTGCATGCTTTATTTCGTCGGATTTGGGAGATAACGGGCCTTTTGCATTTTGCACGTTCAGTTGGAAAATATGGGTTGCGAACATGTTATAATTGACAGATAAAACAAGTAACTGAGCCACCATGACTAAATGAACCGCTGCCATTTTATATTAAAGAGAATGAATGTTATGGTGACGAACAGAATTCAACATCTGCCTTGCATTTTTCTTAATTAGAGAATGGACATTTTAAGGATGCAATGAAAGAAAATGCGTTACTAAAATGTCTTGCATGTAAGATTCCACACACAACAGTCTGTGGCAAGCGGTTTTAACATTTAGTGTCTAACATTTAAACGGTCTATAAATTTTGTTACTACTACTTTTCTTAGATACATTTAATACATTTTTATTATCTTCTGTTTCTTTTTCGGTATATCTAATATCTAAGACTGCTGTTATAGTACCATCGCCGAGGGGCTAATCATTGTTCAATACAATAAATTGCAGATTTTTGCTATTGAATTTGTATTTGTATATATGATTCAGGCTTTGATTATTTACTATTCACTGACTATATTATTTCAATTATTGCTTGGGCCAATTACCCTGTTTTTCTTTGTTTTGTTTAATTCAATAGACACAAACACAGTTATTAGAGGCTAAATTAAGTTTAATTAATTGTAAGAGAATTGGACCTTTTAGGTTATGGTCCAATTCTCAGTATTTCTATTAACTATGATCTACGCCTCAATAAACTATTATTTACAGCTTATTAATATTTAGTATAGGGCTGTCAAATGATTAATCGCATCCAAAATAAAAGTTTGTGTTCACATAATATATGTGGGTGCACTGTGTATAATTATTTTGTATATTTAAAAATACACACACATGTATGTATATTTAAGAAAATAATATTATTTATATAAAAAATATTTATATTTCTATAAACTATACATTAATACAGTATATGAAAATATTTTTTAAATATATACAAGCATGTGTGCGTATACAGTATATATATATATATATATATATATATATATATATATATATAAAATAATTACACACAGTGCATCCACATATATTATGTGAACATAAACTTTTATTTTGGATGCAATTAATCACGATTAATCGTTTGACAGCCCTAATAGTTAGTGACAGTTAGGTATTGGGGTATGATTTAGGGATGTAGAAAATGCAGAATAATTATTATATGCTTTATGAATACTAATAACTGACAATATCATGGTAAATTCATGCTAAAAAGTTACCAGTTAACAGTGAGAATTGTACCCTAAACTAGCGTGTTACCATAGTCTCTTAAATGGGTACCAGTATCACGTAAATACATAAGTAGAGCTGGAATACTAGTAATGATACTGGCAATTAGACTACAAATAATGCTATTAGTGATATTGAAAAAGGTACTTGCAAGTCACTATTAGGTTACTCACAACAAGTATTCGAAAAAGGTGCACTAGAAACATCAAGAAGACACTAGTTAGTTTAAAGGAATAAATGTCTAGATGGCTTGCCACAGCATGCTGCATAACATTCCCTTTGTGGTCAAATGCATCGCTTGCTTCTAAACGCACCTGTGCTGTGCACGGGAATTAATCGCTGCAAAATAATGAACTGAGTCAAGACACATTCAGACGTCATTATTGTGGACGTGACTTTATTTTTCTTCGCGTAGGTATGAGATGTTGTTAGCCTCGGCCGTGGTCGTCTGGGAATGGCTGAACGAGCACGGGCGCTGGCGACCCTACAGCCCGGCGGTGTCCCATCATATCGAGGCGGTGATCCGCAGCGACCCTCGCGGCGCCGGGAGCGTGGTGCTGGGCCAGGTCGACTCGCGTCTATCGCCGTACATCATTGACCTGCAGTCTATGCACCAGTTTCGGCAAGATACCGGTGAGAGAACGATATCCTACATCATTTTTTTTTATCTTCTTGCTCATCTATTGTGTTTTATTAATAAGGTGCATTCTGAGATCAAACAAATGCGCAAATGAACTCCGATTTGTATTGTGATGACTTGAAGGCAAAGGTCTGCAGATGTTTTGAAAGCTCACCGTGGTATAAAAAAGGTTGGGCTGGGCCTCAAAACCTTCATTTCAGCAACCACAACCTCTTCATTTTTCTCCAGTCAGATCACTGATATAGTTTAAAGCTTCATGTTTTTAATTCACACTTGTTTATGTCTCATTCAAGTGGCTCTGCCATGAACTCCTAATGATTTTTGTCAATGCACATGAGTGCTTTGCCGGTGAGAATGAAGGAATTGGTTGAACCTATAACAAGGGGCAACGTGAAGCCGAAACAAAGGGGTGGATTGTTGGCTGTCAGATTTTTGGGAGTCTCTATCACCCATCCTGACAAAGGCCATTGTGCAAGACTGACTAGACTTCATGGGAAGATGGAGGAATGGAGAGAATAGGGTCGACGAAGGGTAGCGGCCCATCGCTCCAAAAACATGAGGGAGGAGGAGATGCAAAAATGAATGGTAGTAGAGCGAGGTCATGAAGGGGGGTCTGATGGATAACCTTTGTGTTGCAGTTTATGCACTGTCAAATTCTTGAGACTAATTGTACTAACACATAGTTTTGCTCCAAACGATTACATTTGTGTAGTTGGTTAATTGTACTTTTTAGGCTGTTATGTTCTCAGGTGATAAATTAAAACAGTTATAGTAAAGTTCTAAACACCTCTCGATATTTCAGCTGAACAAACTGTTTGTATTTCTTCTCTAGCATATATATTTCGTCACGTTGAAGTGCATAAACACTAGTACTGGTATTTGCCTGTTGTAGCTTTTCCTCATTGTGTACACAAAATAAACACTGACACAGTCAAAACACATCATTGGAGAACTGAAGCACAAATTAAACGTCACAACGTGTGCAACACTAAGATATGTACATGTTCGCATTCTTTCTCTCCCAGGTGGATCAATTAATATAGATGACTCATCTTGTACACGCATATATTTTTTGTTGTTGTCCAATAATAAGTTCTTAGAGTTGAGAGCCCCTTTCCCTTTAAATTATAAATAACACGTGCCTCTAGAAATAGAAGGTAAAAACAATCATCTGTGATTGTTGAGTCATCTGTGTATGATGTGCTATAATACTGATTTTTTAAATGTATTACTACATTAATTAATTGTAATTTAGTAAAAAAAAATTCTCAGTTATTTTTATTATAATTTTCCAACTAAATCACTTACATAAATACAATTTGTATATGTATGAATGTAATAAAAAAAAAAAAACTTGCACACACTTGAAGTAATAAATAAAAATATATCAAATCAGGCATTATGAGAGCTGTACACATTTACTTATTGTAATAATTAATAAAAAGTTGCCAAATTGAGTAAAATGTTTGTTCTTTCTTCCTGAAAGAATTTTTAATCTTTTCCAATTGTAAATATTGCATTATGTCTCAAAGACTATGCTTAAATATAATAAATAATTATATTATTGTTAATGAATAAAATTATTAATAACATTTTAATAATAGACGATTGGCTAAGTAAATCACCCAGAAATAATGTCTCAGGCATCTTCAGAACACAAACAATGATATTTTTGATATACTCTTTTAAAAATATTCTTTATTTAATTTAGTCTATCCATTGGAAATCCACACAACCAAAAAATATTTAAAAAAAAAACATTGTAAAAGTATTCCACATGAATCAAGCGGTTTAATCGCTTTAAACGATGAACAGATTTCATTTCAGCTATTATATATAACACTGATCAACACACATGCATAGAGCTCATAATTAAAATATTAAAATGTAATCAGCCTATTAGCTTATTAATATCACCATTTGTGTACTGGAGATGAGCGGTAGTCTTATGGATTCCTGTTTCTTCCAGTTCAGATTATTTTTTTAATAAGAAATACATAAAAACAAGACTGTGCTCACCATGGACATTTTAAAGTGCACGATGTCGGTAGTTTTGCTAAACTAACCTCTCTGCACTTCTTTACAGGTACACTAAGACCCGTGCGGCGAAGTTTCTACGACCCGCGGTCGGCCCCGGGGCAGGGTTGGGTGTGGGAATGGGAGAATGACTCGGGCTCATGGACGCCGTACGACACCGAGGTCAGCATCGCCATCCAGGCGGCTCGGGACCGGCAGCAGCCCTGGCTGGACTTAACGCCGTTGGGCTTCTGCTACCTTATAGACCTCCAGAGTATGACGCAGATCAACGGACAGACGCAACGGCGCCGGCGCATCCAGAGGCGCTCGGACCTGGCCTACCCGCTCGTCTCCGGCCCGCTGCCTAAGCCGCACGCGTGGTCGTCCGCTGGAAGTGGTGGACTCTTGGGAGTGGGCGTTTCAGGGGTTAGTGGAGGGAATGGCAGTGCCTATCCCAGTGGAGCTCTCCCAGCTTCTGCAATCACTTCACTTGGTCAGCCATGTTCCTGCCAGCAGTGTATGCTAGTCTTGGGCGTCAAGACCCCTAGCATGGCACAAACTCTCGGGCGGAAACCCCCGCCGGTACCCAAGCCGCCAAGCCCAAAGGCGCCAGCAAGGGGACACTCTTACTCTCTAACCCTGCCTCACCCTCCTTCCCTTTCCAGAGTCCTCTCGCCACATAGGAACTCCACCTCGGGTGCTAGCGGAGGCTTCGGACACTCCCTCTCTCTGCTGGGTTCAGCCACTGCTGCCCTGTCGATATCCTCTAACCGTCCTCCTCCACCTGCTGTACCGCCACCCCCGCCTCCTTCTGCAATACCCTACACGACCTCTGCGCCCAACCCTACAGCACCTACACCCTCCAATGCCCTTATATCTACAGTGACCACTTGCGCTCCCACGCCCTCTGCTCGTGTTCTGGGTCCTGTGTCTACGGCATCGGCAGCTTGTGCCGCCCCGGTGCCGCCGCGCAGTAGTCTGGCAGGCCTTAGCCGCCCCGCCCTGCAGAGAATCGCCATGGCACAGTCACGGGCACTTATTGCATCAGGGTAAGTTGTAACCACTGCAGTCACCTGTGATTGTAAATGAAATGAAAAGACAGGGGTTTGCCCTTTTATTTTACAGTGTAGCATTCAAAAGTCTGCAGTCAGTAAGTTTTTGCTGTTCCTTTGAATTCATTAGAGATCCCGAAAAAAAGAGATTTGTTTCCACATGTATATTTAAAGGGATAGTCCACCCCAAAAAATTAATTACTCACCATCATGTGATTCCAAACCCATTAGACTTTCGTTCATCTTCGGCACACAAATGAAGATATTTTAATGAAATCTAAGAGCTTTCTGTCCCTCCATTGACAGCTACACAACTACCACTTTGATGATTGAAAAAGTTAAAGGGTTAGTTCACCCAAAAATGAAAATTAAGTCATTAATTACTCACCCCCATGCTGTTCCAACCCCGTAAGACCTTTGTTCATCTTTGGAACACAAATAAAGATATTTTTGATTGAATCTGAGAGCTGGATCAGTCCTACATAGGATGCCTAAGGGCCATAAAGTCATTAAAGAAAAGGTTTAAATATTCCATGTGCCTACAGCGGCTCAATTATAAGTTTATCAAGCGACGAGAATACTTTTTGTGCGAAAAAAACATAAATAACGGCTTTATTCCACTATTCTATTACTTCCTTATGGGCGCATGCGCGAGAACCGAGACGAGGACGTTCTTCTCCTTCGACTACTTTTTGTTACCGGCTGCTCCGCTCAGGAATATTACCGCCCCCTACTGTATAAGATGATGTGCTGATATAGCTGGAAGTGCAAAACTTTCTGTTTTCAAGCAGAGGAAGATGCGCGCTGTACATACGCTTTTCAATTAGCGTATTTTCCGCACTATAAGGTGCACTTAAAAGCCTTTAATCTTCTCAAAAAACGACAGTGTTCCTTATAATCCGGAGCGCCTTATATATGGATCATCATTTTATACAGTAGGTGGCGGTAAAACTCCTAAGCGGAGCAGCCGGTAACAAGAAGTAGACGAAGGAGAAGAACGTCCTCGTCTCAGTTCTCGCGCATGCGCCCATAAGGAAGTAATAGAATAGTCGAATTAAGTCGTTATTTATGTTTTTTTTTCGCACAAAAGTAGTCTCGTCGCTTGATAAACTTATAATTGAGCCGCTGTAGGCACATGGAATATTTAAACCTTTTCTTCAATGACTTTATGGGCCGTCAAGAGCCAGTCCCTTAGGCATTCTATGTAGGACTGATCCAGCTCTCAGATTCAATCAAAAATATCTTTATTTGTGTTCCGAAGATGAACAAAGGTCTTACGGGGTTGGAACAGCATGGGGGTGAGTGATTAATGACTTAATTTTCATTTTTGGGTGAACTAACCCTTTAATAAAGAGATCGTAAAACCAATCCAATCGGAATTGAGCTGTTTAGTAAACATTGTCTGAAGAGACTTGGATCGCTTTGTGATGAACAGAGTGAATGAAGGCTTATTATCAGCAAACATAAACAGGAGCTCAAATGAACATGCTTGACGTGAGAGAACAAACCTCCTCGGTTCTTGCTGAAGCTCAAATGTGCTAACCTGGCCCTAGCCAGATGAATGTCGTTCCGCTTAGCTCCGCCTAGCTTCACTCACATCACATCCATCTGGAACCTCTTCCATTGAGAGTGATTTTTCCAACCAAATTTATGGCTTAGCCAATCAGGAAGCAGGGCGGAAGTTTCATAGATGTGACGTAGTGGAGAAGCGACCGTGAGACTGTTTTGATTCAGACAACAATGGCGGCTCGCATCGAGGAAGCAAGCGTTAACATTGATGCTGCTATTTCATCCGTGTTGTCCAATCTACCTAATATTGTTTCATTTAATATTTCCTAATATTTCAGTTGCGTCGCTCTCATCAGCGTCACGGGTTGGCTTCGGTGTGAGTGGTTGAAATAGCACGTCGATAAAGATGACAGACAAGTGGCTTATCCAATCATATGCGAGGATTTTTGATAAGGCCCAGCCTTCTGAAACGCCATTTCGATGGATCGGTTCCAGATGGATGAGTGGAGCTAGGCGGAGCGACATTCATCTGGCTAGGGCCAGGTTACAAATTGTGCTGCGTAAAGCCTTGTTCACACTACATGATTTTAAAACGTCGGGCTGAACTGTGCGGTTCACACTACATGACTTGCTCTCAGTGAAATAAAGAGTGTTCAAGTTGTTGAGCTGTTCACACAACACAACGCGATTGATACACAACAGGAGGTAACTCACTACACGAGTTGACAATAGAGATACAACCACGATCGGATGATAAGAGCAAATCATTTGTGACTCAATGAGAGCTGTTTCAGTACTATGTTACGGTCTAAATCCTGAAAATAATCAAATAAATAACGAGTTGACAACAACTATGTCACACAACGATTCTATCTCGTCTACAAACCACGTTTTGTCACGAAAAACCACGAAATAAAGAAATATTGCGTCAATACCCGAAGAAGAGAACACAGCACGTGAATATGGGCGTCAGACAGAAACTAGTGCTAAACACTGTTTGCGCGACGATCTGCTCTGAGGAAAAAAATGCAAAAAAAAAAGAGAAAAACTTAAATTTACCTGGTGTCCTCAACCCATGCGTTGCTATGATTGGCTGTACTCATGACATCACTGAAATTGAGTCGCGCGACGGCTCTGAATGTCTAGCAGGCTAGATATTTTTCTGGGCTCGGCGACGCGTCTGCAAACGTTTTCACTGCGTTGTTGGCTCTTTCATACTAACAGATTGGCAAGCGTTCATCGTCGGCTAATCCCCCGCGATTTGCACGCGATAACACCCTGACGACCACCCTTAAAATCCTGTAGTGTGAACTTGGCTTAACACGAGAATGAACCTCATTGGTTCTTGCTGATGCTCAATGTGATGCGTAACACGAGAATTAACCTCATTGGTTCTCTTGTTAAAGCTCAAACGTGCTGCGTAACACGAGAATGAACCTCATTGGTTCTCGCACGTCAAGCAATCATGCCTGAGCTTCTGTTTACCACAACTGATATGTGAGTTGATCAGTGTTTAAATTTGAATAAAAGCCTAAATTCAATCTGTCCATCATATAAAGCGATTGTGTCTCTACAGAAAATTTGGACTAAACCGCTCAAATCGTATGGATTTGTTTTACGATCTCTTTATAATCTTTTTGAAGCGTCAAAGTGGCAGTTGCGTAGCTGTCATTTAATTTTTAAATTTTAATCAAGTAAATGCAGCCAAAATCTTAGCATAAGAATAAGAGAAACGCTAAAATCTTACCGACCCCAAACTTTTGATTGGTAGTGTACTGTAAAAGAACCAAATTGGCTACTGAATACCGCCGCCTAAAGGTGGTCACGTTGATGTGATTTGTCATGGGCGAAATCTAGTCATTTTAATAGAAACCCACGTGTTCGGGAGTTTTTTGGCTGAGGTTGAAAAAATTACCCCTGCAGATTTTGCTCTTCCTATTTGGTCTGCAAATTCACAGCATTGGCCAACAGCTGCTTGGTTCGAAAGTGATCCCTGAGCTGTGCTTCCACTTCTTTTTTTTTTTTTTTTGCTCAAATTTCTCTAATGTTACCACACCTTAACTTACAAAACTCTTGTGAAGACCAAATTTTGTGCTTGCATCTCCTTAAATGTGAGATTTTAACATGTTTTTAGCTTGAATTCAGCCTCTGCTGCCTCAAATGTCAAAACCTTGACTTGTTAACAGCAAGTCTGTGACTCTGGCATGTGTGTACACAGAGATACGTAGATAGCTCAGATGTTTTGCTGTTTTCAGAATGCATTTCACCATTGGGAACAGACTAAAAATGCTGTAATATAAACATGATTATATAGAGAACTTGAAACCAATACATCTCAATTGTTGACTTTATCTGGTTAGACTATTAGTTAATTTGTTTTGTTTGTATGTAAGCCTGTGCTTTGAAATGGTTTCACTTTTCCAATAGTTTATTTTTAAAGCAAGGAAAGGGAAGTTGTGTTTCAAGAAAACTTGATAGGTTGACACATTTAAGAAAGTTGAATTTAGGCTAGCCTGTAGTGTTTTAAATGCTTGGTCTGAACCCTGCTTCCACTCGCTTTCCACATTTTATTTTTGGATCCGGACCTCGGTACTTATTCAACCAAAATTCTCTCGTAACCACTAGAACGGCGACTGGGGTCCAACTTAAAATCTTTAACGTCAGAATGGATCGATCCCAACTTTGAACCTCAGTTTCAGTTTGACTAATGATGACTAATGCAGTGTTTCATTGGTTATTTTCAAGTGGAAATGGGAGAATTTGGTGTTACGGATTGTCTAGAAAGTAGCATTAGTTTAACCCTTTGTGGTAAGAGAGATGGGGAAATTTAAACTGGTTAATTTACTCAGCTATTTTCTAAATTACTCTTAGTTCTGTGTCAATGTACTTTTTAGAGTTTTTATCATATTAATCAATCTTATCCTGTTTTTGTTTAGTCAAGATTTAGTCAACTAAATGTCTGTGCATCACATTTTTGTGGTTAAATTGACAATCATGATTATTTTGATAAAGAATATTCGCCATTCTCTCTATACATTTGTGATTCTTCCACATTAGCCGCGTTTCCACTGCCGGGCCAGGGCCGGGCCGTGCTAGTGCGTGCCAGGGCCAGTCGCGTTTCCACTGTCACTTCCGGGGCTTGATCGGGGCTTCCTCAGGGCCAACGGCCAGGATTTCTGGCCCGTCGAATACCTTGGGCCAGAGGGGGCCAGCTCGGGCTAGAGGCGTGCTCAAGGTTAAAGGCGGAGTTTATCGGTGTTATGGAACGTTATGATCTGAAGCAAGATGCACATAGGGGTGTCCATGTTTAACCGATAACCGTTTAAAATTGCATAACATTTTAATTTGAACTGTAGGCCTATGCCAAATGCTGCGCAACAATATATAGGCTATATATAGCTACATATCGACGAATTTTCAGATATTTGTTTGATTTTTTTGCCCCTTAAACATTTAAAATATTTGACAAATTAATATGAAAAAAAGATATATTTTACTGGTTTTCTGAGGCCAAATTAGAACCTGGAAATGATATTTTCCCCGCAGTGCTGAATGAGAAGAGCCGTACAGAAAGGGGATTTATGGGTGATTTATAGGCTATAATAAATGTGTCTGATAATAAAATAATATAAAATAACGAGGCATTAATTGTTTATTAATAAAGTATTGTTTTCTAAATGATTTTCGGCTAAAAACATATCTCCATCTCCGGATGCACATTTAGAGAGAAATTAAGCTACATAAACAGAAGATATTGGCTTTCGATTCGAATTTGTTCTTTTTAAATTGGACATTTAAAGCTTTAATCTACAAAGGATATAACCCCTGTAGACTAAAGCTTTAAATGTCCAATTTAAAACGAACAAATTCGAATGCGGTGGCTGTTTCAGGTCTCGCGCTTCAGTTCACGGAGATCATGAAGCGCGTCTTGATTAATTGTTAAAGCACAACGTTTTCTTGTTATAAATAAATTTATTTGCGAATAATGTATTATTATTTTCTGTATGACCAGAAATTAAAGAGTATTTTAAGTTGTTTCCACTGAAAGAAATGCAATGAAACTGTTCACATGGGCGTCTCGCAGCCATCAGTGCGTGCTCCACACACACTGGATATGCGCTGATATTTGTCAAAAATATTGTGTTTATTTGTGCTCTGTTCCTTTTTTGGATAAAGGCGTCTTCTACATATGCAGCCTAATAAAATGTTACAATAATGATGATGATGGTTATTATTATTATTATTATTATTTGCAGACACGGAGTTTTTGTGAAATGGACGTTTTGCTTATTTTCAATTGGCAATTTCAGTTTGAAGGGTGATGGAAATGCGGCTTTAACTGCTCCGTACTTGCTGCGTTTTATTTCTATAAATTAATTTCGTTTCAAATGGGGTCCAATCAGTTATTAAAGGTGTTAAAAAATCTGTATCTCGAGGTTGCGGCGCGCACACTATGCACCGAGTATTAACCGATGGGCCTCGGTTAACGATTAATGAATAACTTGAAAACGTGCCCCCAGCCCTACTTGTTATATCGCGCAAAAAATCGCTGCTTGAAATGGAGAATCGCCTGTACTGGTCTCGGGACACTATTGCAGCCACTACGGCAGTTGAGTTAATATACATGCTATCTTCCTAATTTAAAAAATAAATTAATTCATAATACCCGCTGAAATGGGTTGGGTTTTATGACGTTTGATCCTGAAAGGCGTGTTAGGGGTGGGGTCTGGGGCAGCGCTGTGGGGCTACTGGCCCGGCAGTGGAAACGCAAGCCCGGTGCTTGAGGCCCGAGGCCACTAGCTCGGCCCGGCTCGCTGTTAGCTCTGGCCCAGCCCTAGCCCGGCAGTGGAAACGCGGCTATTGTAGAGAGATGGTTGCCAGATTGCAAAGATTAATTAAAACACGACCTGGCAGAAAAAGGCTCTTAATATCTGGCAACTGCCAGCATTGAAGCTACATTTACCAATACAGTGGGTGAATCACTGTATGTATATTACGATGTTATGATGAACTGTGCCTTTCTCCATTAATGTATCGTAGAGAGCGATACATAAAACACATTACTATTCTGATACATAATAGACTTGTAGACGAGCATGTATATAACCACTTCTTCTGAATCAGTTTCTGATTCAAACATATATTGCTGAAATTAACTAATATTTCCACTTGCCATTGTGTAGCATTTCCTATAGTAAAGTTGAGTGAGAGGACCAATTATTCTAAGCTGGTGTGAGTGAGTGGAGGCGGGGATAATTTGCATATACTAAATGAAGCAAAAGTTCAGAGTTACATTCAAGTTATTTTAAGACATTAATCATTTTTTTCACATGAAAAAAAATCATTTAAATATGTTATTTTGGTGATCAAACATGAGTTTTAAGCGATAAAACTATTGACTATGGGGGACTTAAACGAAATGAACACTAGTCCGACGAGGTCTGGAATAGGGATGGGCAACGATTAATCGCGATTAATCGCGTCCAAAATAAAAGTTTGTGTTTACATATTATATGAGTGTGTAGTGTGTATAAGTAATTTGTATATATAAATACCCACACATGCATGTATATATTTAAGAAAGATGTGTTATTAATATATCAAATATTTTTATTTACATATAATATTAATTGTGAATAAATATATATAAAATATATACATGCACATATTTCTTAAATATATACATGGCATGCATGTGTGGGTATTTATATATACAAATTAATTATACACACTATATATTATGTAAACACAAACTTTTATTTTGGATGCGATTAATCGCGAATAATCGTTGCCCATCCCTAGTCTGGAACGGCATAAAGGTTTTGAGGATCATAGGTTTTACTAGACTTTAGAATCAGGAAATATGAGTCTCTCTGAAAGTAATAGCAGCATTAATTTACATTACATTACACTATACTAGTCTCTTCTGCTCACCAAGGCTGCATTTATTAGTTCAAAAATACAGTATAAACAGAAATATTGTGAAATGTCATTACAATTAACTTTATCTTTTTTTAAATTCCTTTGATCAAAGCTGAATTTTCAGCATCATTACTTCAGTGTCACATGATCCTTCAGAAATCATTCTAATATGCGCAAAATTATTATCAATGTTGAAAACAATTGTGCCGCTTAATATTTGAATGGGAACCATATTAAATTTGCTCGGGATTCTTAGATGACTGGAACGTTTAATAGAACGGCATTTATTTAAAATGTTAATCTTTTGTCTCTTCTAGTATTAGTAAAAGTATTAGTTTCTTTTTTAAAAGAGCCAAACTTTTGAATGGTAGCGTATGTCAAATTATACTCGGAAAAACTGTGTGGCCTGTGTGCTTCCATGAAGGCAAGAGAACTGTTAATGAAAGGAAGCTTTCTAGACGTAGCTGGTCGATGGGAGTCCTCTATGAGTGTCAACAGGTCAGTCTCGTTCATTAGACTCCCTCCTCCTCCTTTCTGTCCCGTTCTCCCTGTTCCCCGTTCCCAGGCTCGTTCATTCCTGGGGGCCCCTTTAGCTCTATTGTGCGAGTGTTCTCGAGAGCGTGTGTGTGCGCCGAGTGCGTATCCAAGGCAACCTTTGTTGGCAGTCGGCGGCTTTATATTTGCAACACAATGCAGTTGGGGGGGGGTGTCAGTGGAAAGACAGAAGAGAGGGGGAAGAGATTTGGTAGTCTGTGTGAAGGAGGTTTGGGAATAGTTGCTTGATTGAGCAAGTGTTTGTTTTGAGTGTGTGCGCTTGTGTGAGACTCCTGTAGACACAAACGTCAGTGTCTCAGACACTGGAGGAGAGCAGATTTTAGGTTTATGCGTAGTGGCATATGACTGGGATGAGGAGTGAGCCATGAAAAGTGAAGTGAGCCAACGAACGTCATATTCAGGCGTGCTCTGGCATACTGATAAGTATCAGGATGGGGTTTGGATTTTTACAAGCATGCACACGCACAAAAACATCTTATAATGGCAATCATGAATGCTCACTAATATGTAACACTCCTGTGGTTTTGTGGATAAACACAGTATCATCTTGTATATCTTGTATACATTACTCTATAGTTTAAAAGTTTGGGGTCAGTGTTGGATTGTGCCAAAATGTTGGGATCCATCCAATGGATATCAGTTGTTTTAAATTCTAACCATATTTTACAATATATTAAAGGAGTAGTTCACTTTAAAAAAAACTTTTGCTGATAATTTACTCTTCCCCATGTCATCCAAGATGTCCACGGCTTTCTTTCTTCAGTCGAAAAGAAATTAAGGTTTTTGATGAAAACATTCCAGGATTTTCTCCTTATAATGGATTTTATTGGGAACCAAACGGTTCAAGGTCCAAATGAGAGTTTCGAACCCTTATTCATCGTCTGGTGTCGTTTAAAGCCCTTTGAAGCTGCACTGAAACTCTCATTTAGACCTTGAACCGTTTGGTTCCCATTAAAGTCCATTATATGAAAAAAATGCTGGAATGTTTTCATCAAAAACCTTAATTTCTTTTCGACTGAAGAAAGAAAGACGTGTACATCTTGGATGACATGGGGGTGAGTAAATTATCAGCAAAAGTTTATTTTTTAAAAGTGAACTAATCCTTTAATAAATGCAGCATTGCTGAGCATTAGAGATTTATTTCAAAAACCTTAAAATGTCTTGCCGACCCCAAACGTTTGAACAGTGGTTTACCGTGGTGGGGTCCAATAGTCTGACCACCCTGAATGTAAATCGAATTTAAACTAGAAAGCTTATGCTGTTAAATGCATATGTTATATTCCAGATTCTGCTATATTTCTAGGTTCGTGCAGCACAAGTGCTTCTGTCATTGAAGTGAAAAGGGGACAAACCAATTTCTAAATTCTGAAAATGATTGTTTGTTTTAGTTCCTGGTAATATATTGTTATGGTGGACCACATATTTTTTTCCACTCAATTAGCGAGATGTTTTCTTGTAATAAAGAGATGCTATGTCATTAAAACAACATATTTTTCTCATTAAAACAATATATTTTCTATTAATAATGTCAAACAAATTATATTATTTCCCATTGTAACAAGATATTATATCTAAATTATACATATATTAAATTTACATATTTAGCACATGACGTGATCCATTTATATCCTTGTTTATAGAGTGATGTAGGGATGACGTCACTTTGTAGGCCAATCGGCAGTTCGCATCACACTGGTTCATCCCAATAGGATTTCCCAGTAGGCTTTTGGATTATCGCTTGCACGATTATGTAGTTGCACGTTTTTTTCCATCAAGATAATTATCACAGACTTTATGAATTTTGAAGCCTAAATGCAGTCGGCAGAAGTAAAAAGCTAAAGGTAGACTATAAACAAACTACACCACGGTCCCACAACAAGTTCAACGTCACCACCACTAAGCTTCCGACAACTCTTTCAGTTTCAGTTTGACTACTTTATATGATGCTGTTAAAGCAGACCGAGTTTACGTGTTTAATAATCTCCCCGACTGCATCTGTAGACCCATTTAGCCACATGTTAGCGACCGCCTATTTCTAGACACGTAACCGCTTCAAAAAAATCACGAGTGAGGTAAAACTGATGTATTTTATGTCGTAGAATAAAATGTGAAAGTGTCTTGAGCTTGTGTTCTCCACATACCTTATTTTAGCCAGTAAAGGGATAGTTCACTTTGAAATTAATTTTTGGTATGTTTTAGCTTACCTCAAAGGCATCCAAGATGTAGGTGTCTTTGTTTCCGCAGTAGTTTCAATTTTGATATTTTTAGGTCAAACCGTTCTTGTCTGTCAGTCATATAATGCAGGTCTATGGTCACCACCTCAAATATAGGATTTAATACTTTTTGTTTTTGTACTGATATGGTTAGGTTCTAAATAGCATTCGTGCTGCTTTTTATTACCTCAGAATATTATTTCACCTGCAAACAGACAAAAATCATCTTTACAGTAAATGCACCCAAGTCAAAGTGTCGGCGTAAGACATTGCACAAGAATAAATGCATAAATTGATAAGATACATTAAACTTAAACAATAGCGTAGCCTCCTAAGTGTATTTCCCCATAGATATTTTATGCAAGTGCATTACTGTTGTTGCAAAATAAACAACGAGCTTGTTTTGTTGTGGTAATTAACAGAGTGATGCAAATACAGTCTCGAGTGTTTATGTATATATTTAAACCACTAGAGGGAGCTAGAAATAACACTCTGTATGTCTGGAGAGTCTGAGAAATGTTTGGATTATAGACCTTAAAAGTGTACAATTTGATTTGACTTAATTTTAGAACATGTATATATTTTTCATTTTATCACCAAGTCACTATTATAAAGGTTAGAAGTCTGAGTAAAGGAGCAGTTTATTCGTTTGCCACTAGTCAGGATTTGCTTGTTAACAGTCAGGATTGGTCTCACAAACTCTTGGCCTAGTCAGGAAGAAAGTATTTGTCTGTCACTCTGGGGGAAAAAAAGGTGTACAAATCTTTCCTTTTGGCCAGGTTACAACAGCTTGTCCCTGGGGCAGTTCCCTTAAAAGTACATATTTGTACCTTATTTACCTCTGAAAGGTTCATAGTAAAACCTTCAAGGGATAGTTCACCCAAAAATGAAAATTCTGTCATAATTTACTCATCCTCAAGTTGTTCTAAACCTACATGAGTTTTAAATGTCTGTCTTTTGCTGAACATAAAAATATTTTTAATAATATGGTTTCTGGTCCCCATTGACTTCCATGGGTGCAGTCAACTGTTTGGTTAC